>NW_015645128.1:16577-34198 GCF_001515625.1 Sinocyclocheilus rhinocerous
GTGCCCTGCTCGGTCCTGCTCCTCCGTGGCGATGACGGCGTGCGGTTAAAACAAATCATAACAAACGAATTTGAAAGTGGGGGGGACACAAACGTGATTTTGAAAAGTGGGGGGGACATGTCCCCCCTGTCCCCAGTGGAAATTACGCCCCTGGTCTTCACCCATAATGTATTGAGGGCAGGGAGGCACACGATCAAAGCTGCTTGTTTGTCATTATACTTTCTAAAAACTTTTTTTACTCTACAGCACAGACAACACCAAATAAGAGACAGAATGATATACAGAGTGCTTGCTGAAGACACAGAAGCTTTGTTCTGGGTGTCTTTTATAGCTTCCGTGGTACGCTGTCACGGTCACGGGGTGACGCAGCACCAATCAGCATTGGAATCAGGATTAGTTGCACTTGTGCATCAGACGCAATCATGCTTCATCATTGGAGGCAGCATTAAGTTCCTTGAAAGGGAGCCCCTCTAAAGATATAACAGAATTTTACGGTTGTATCCTTATCTAAAAAAAATGTTTAAAACTATTTTCATTTTGCTTTCAGGCTAATCCTGACCAAAGCGAGTCTCCATTAAACTTCACAGACTTCACTGAGTGAACGCTGGTGAGAACATGTGCATCAGAAAGAAGCGCAATAAACTAATAAATACAAATATTTATTGTTGGACATTAAATGTAGCTTTAAAATTCTACAGTCACCGTTTTGGTTGCAATTTCCCGGAACTAAAAGCCCATGTTGCTTCTCAGCCTGTCACTGGACTCATCAAAGCAAACGTCTATAACAGTACTGTCTTTCCTCATCCATTTGTCCTGTTGTCAGAATCCGTTGGGACATTTTGGGACATTTTTCAAGAAGTTATTAGAGTAACAGAAAGAAAGGACGATCGCGTGGCTGGATTAATGTTGGGACAGTAAAGGGAACAGTGCTGTGTGTGCAGTCATCCTCCGAATCCATACTTTGGTGACATAATGTTGCTTAGACTGTTAGACTGCTAGTATAGTCAGCTGTGATAGTTCGGCTGTGTCTGTCTTTTCTGTTCCCTACAGATGAATACTTCAGGATCTGTCTGGTGGGCTCTGCTCTCAGTGGGTTTAGTGAAGAGGATCCTGACCTGCACCCTCAACACCGCAGCGGCTTCCGACCTACCGCTAATGACCGGATACTTCGCCCACTTAATGACAACGGACGCATCACACCTCAGATTCATCAAATCCCAGGGAATGGTAATGGATTTAAACCACAACGACCTGTTGTCGGTGAGCAAATCCTTATGACCTGATGAGTTTTTGTTTTGTTTGCAGTTCGTATGAATGAGACTGTGAACAGGTGTCGTCTGTTTCCTAATCTGTGTCTGAATGGACGCTGTGTACCCTTGGGGTCTGACTACCGCTGTGACTGTAACACCGGATACAGAGAGGACAACAGAGGAGAGTGTTCAGGTCATTTCACCTCAACATTACAGGCTATCTGTCTACCAAAAGAATAACAAATGACCCAGAATTTGACCTGACATCTCAAAAGGCATATTAGAAAATGAACCCACAGAAACCTGCCTAAAGCAATGACTTTCACTGATTGCTGTGAGTGTTGTGTGTTTTGTGTGCAGATGTAGATGAGTGTGCGTTTGAGCCCTGCACTAATGGAAACTGTATCAACACTGCTGGTTCCTACTACTGCAGATGCCACTCAGGCTTTCTCAGGTTTCCAGGCAAACAGGCCTGCATTGGTGAGAATGAACCCACAATTCACACTGGTGTATATTTTAGTTTTGTCAGTAGTGTCTTATAAAAATATATGAAGAAATTAAATAGCACCATTTTGTTTTGTTTTCTTTTTAAATTTCAAATGTATATTTTAGAATGATTTGTAAAACATAAACATAAATGTCAAATTTTTTTTTTTATGTGAAAAACATTCCTAAGTGGCTAAAATTAGAATAAAGTGGACAGGTTAGTAGAAACACATGAAAATTAGTAGAACAGCGTCATTTCAACTGTGATAAGACTTTACATTTTTATGCACACCTCTATGAAGCATCTATAGAAGCATGCAAGTCCTCCACAGTTTTGCAACTCCTGCTTCTGAGACTTTAAAGAGATGCGTACGCCTGTCACTGCAGTGATCACTCTAGCGATGCTCCATCACAGGCCCCCGTAGACATTGAGACGTGGCATTCCCCATATAGTGAATGTCATAGAATCCACTACAAGAGAAAAGAGCACATGAAAATGAGTGAAAGAGTTGGTAATGGGTGTAAATATTGTGTGCCAGAAAGGGCTGTGAAGCTGTCGCAGAAACGCCATGCACAATTGAATTCAACAAAACTCTTTACAGTGTTGCATGTTTTTCATTGCAGGGTATTATGGGACTGAATGAGCACATAATCTCCATAATGGTTTTGTTAATATTTTTTGGTGAATAGTTTGGCTAGAATATGGTGAAGCTGTATTCTCTACTGTGATATTGTTTTGTAGATGTTGACGAATGTCTTCAGAATGGGGTGCTGTGTAAGAATGGCCGCTGTCTCAACACAGAAGGCAGTTTTCAGTGCATCTGTAATGCAGGATTCAAGCTCACACCTGATGGGAGAAACTGCATAGGTAAGACATTATCCAGAAGACGGTTGACCTTTATCAATTCATAGCAGTTACCTGTATTTTACACACACATACAAAATACTTTTTGCAATAATCCAGTAATTACATTAGGATCAAATTAACATAATGTGAATAACATCTCAGGGTGGGCAGTTATAAAGAACTGTGATGTGAAGACCTTGAAGAGGGTGATTTCTCGATGATCTGCATTAGTTCCTACAGTAAGAATGTATGATTACAAGAGTTTCCTTCATTCTCAATCAGATCACGATGAATGTGCCAGCACAAACATGTGTCTTAACGGCATGTGCATTAATGAAGACGGCAGCTTTAAATGTGTGTGTAAACCTGGATTCACCCTCAACTCCAGCGGACGCTACTGTACAGGTGAACTCTCTTTCCCCTCTTCTAAAGATGACATCTCTTTAAAAATTACATCTGTTGGAAGTTATAAGATATGCATGATGCTTGAAGTAGAATATTTGTGATCAGAGTCAGGTGTTGTGTTGTGTTGTGTGTGTGTGTGTGTGTGTGTGTTTCTCACACAGATATGGATGAGTGCCGGAGGCCAGGTGTGTGTATGAACGGACGGTGTGTAAACTCACAGGGCTCTTTCAGTTGTGAGTGTTTTGCAGGTCTTACCGTAGGAATAGATGGGCGCACATGTGTAGGTAAGAGCACACTTGCATGCACAATCATGTATTTGTACACTTATGCCCTGATTTATTAAATTCCCAAATAAAGTGTACTGGTTTGCTTGAGCGGGCAGTCTGTCTATAAGACTGCATGTGCTCTTGGTGGAACAATATGCTAATTCACTAGGAATAATCATGCAAACAGCTCCACGTGCATGTTAAGTTGAACACACCCTGGAAAAGTATCAGGTTATCTGCGGGTCCTTAAAAAGTCTTACATTTAGTTTGATCAAATTAAGGCCATAAAAAGTCTTAAATGATACAAGAAAGTCTTAATTGTCATTTCAAGAGGTCCTAAATTTGGGGACGGAAAGACCAGTATTGCGATATGGCTGAATGTGACGATTAAACTTCAAAAGGCCATGGTTTCATTGAATAAATATGAGTGCTGCACATTTCAAAGTCAGCTGCTGTGCTGTACAGCCATTACCATGGAAACTGCTATATTTCTGCCGTTACGACAGCTCCATCTGCTGGCAGAGGATGAATGTGCATTTTTAGTAAGCCCTTCTGCTGTTTTTGTTCAGACCACTGCGAAAATCCACCCATATTTTCATGCAGCAAACACTGAATCAACTGGTGAACCGGTGGATCAACAAGAAACTAATGCATTATAAAAATCTAAACAATTAAGACACTAACATATATTTATATATTATTAAATTAATACAATATTATTGATAATTTTTTTAATTAATGTGATAATTGATACTTTTGACTCTTATAAAAGTTTTTGTTTTTGTGAAAACCTGTATCTGAACTGTAAATCATGCTTTGTTTTTACAGTCATTTTATGGTTTAATGTGTTACCATAGACATTTCCCTACCCTGCTTATATGGTTTTAATTTTATTAAAAAGGTCTTAAATTTGATTTAATAAATCCTGCAGATATACTGAAGGAGTCTTATTTGTGAGCTAATTGTAGCAAATGTTCCAAAACAAATCACTTGCATTTCTCACTAATTACCAGTTAATCAATAATGCCATTGTCACACACTTGAAAGGCGCACAAAGACGAAGGTAAACAAGTAACATTTAATAGTAATCCAAGATGATGAAGATTCATACAAAACACAGGGTAACACAAGCAGCATACACAACTAATAGCGGGCCAAAACGGGGAGTACTTATACAAAAGCAAGAGAGGGACTAATGTCTAAATTAACAGGACACAGGTGAACTGAATGAACTAATCAAGAGAACTAAGGAAAACTAGGCCAAACTCAAAATGGGCATGAAGACAAAAACTAAATGAAAACACAAGAAGTCCATAACTGTGACAGCCATGAATAGTTGTTATTTTAAGTCAAATAGAATACAATCTACAGTAAATCAAATCAATATCTGATGTGACCACCTTTAAAACAGCTTTTTCCCAGGAATACTCTTGCGCACAGTTTTTGAGGTAGTTTGCTCCAGAATCTTTAGTCTCAGTCTCTTCATACAGTCCCAGATGATGATGAGATCAGTTGTTCTGTTGCATGACTCCTTGTTCATACTCAAATCTATCTGGATTATTACAAAATTTGCATTAATGCAAATAAGGAATATTTGGAAGTTTAAAACTGACGTTTGCTACTGACACACTAAAGCAAAACATAGAAATAATGGTCTTAAAGGGGTCATATGATGCGATTTAAATTTTTCCTCTCTCTTTGGAGTGTTACAAACATTGATTTTAGTGCAGCACAGTATTTATTGCTAATATTTCATGTTATTACTGTATAATAGATATTTTACTAGATCTCAGTTCGTTGCCAGTTCGTTTATCTTTTTAAATGTATACTTTCATATGATTTATATTTTTTTGTGTTTATCCTGTCCTTACTTTATGTATTTTTTATCTGACACCAAATCTTGGATTTGATTAGAACAATAAGAAAACTTACTTCAATAGAACTAGAAAAACATTATATGATAAGCAGCAACATTTACCTCAAAAAGGTGTAACACACCTCACAATAATTTCTGCACAGGTTTACTCTCTACTCTTTAAAGGTTTAGATTTTTGAAGGTTTGTAATTTGCCTTTGTGGACCACGGACAGTGGTTTTTGGGTTTCTGTAGCAGTGTGGTATAGTTTTGACTATATTCCTCACATATTTCTGTTGCAGACACACACATGCACAGCACCTGTTTTGGGGTTGTAAAAAGAGGCCTGTGTGTGCGGCCCTTTCAGCGATCTCTCACCAAGTCACAGTGCTGCTGTGCCAACCCTGACTATGGCTTTGGTCAACCGTGCCGTCCCTGCCCTGGCAAAAACTCAGGTACACTCTGCTCATTACCATGCTGTTTGATGTTTATATTTTTAAAATAAACTTGCATAACTGTACTTAATCTAAAATATGTGTAACACTTTACATCTGTATGTGAAGTGCTGCTTAAAAGGTTCCTTCAGAATTTGAGGTGATTAAAAGCCTGTTTTTGATATCTGTTTGCTACAGTATGGTGGTGTCTGATCATGTTGAGTATGGCTCGGGCTTGCAGCTTGTTTCTTTACATTTCACAAGTGAGAAGACATTGGTTAGAAATGGTGAAAGATTGATGTGTTAATCAGTGTTGGGAGTAACGCATTACAAAAGTAATAATATTACAGTAGTATATTACTTTTTGCTGTAACGCAGTAATATAACGCATTACTAATACAATTTGGGTAATATTATTACTCGTTACAATGTCAGTAACGCAAGTTACAACAACATATTTTAACTCAAAATTAAGTGGTGAATTTACCAACACAGCAAAACAGCACCAGAGAAAAAATTCCACGGGTAAAATAGTTTGTCTATCTTCTGTTGCTGGAATTAGATGCTTGAGATGACTGCAGAGACGGATTCTACATTTGTGAGATGGACACACTCCTGTTAATAATGTATTACATTTTGGAAGTAACTTGCCCAACTCTGGTGTTAATGTCCAGGGTAGATATGACACTGTGCTGAGTGCATGTGTTGAGGAATATGGGAATCACCACGCTGCAGTTTACAGCAAACTAAACCTAATTCTTCCCTTCTGGCTTTTGATTTGAATGCACTGTTGCTCTTATTGAGAAAGTTTTGGGAGCAGAACCAAACCAAAATTAAGAACAAATGGAAATGAACTGCTGCTAAAACCAGCTCTGCTTAATTAAAGCATCCATAAACAAATTAATATAATTAATGAATGGGTGTGTCTTCTATCATCGGTGAAGTGCACATCAAACATGTCTCTTTTACCTGAATATTTAATGAAGATTATGATCCACTGTTCCTGCCATTTATCTTGTAGCTGCTTTTATTCTAACAGTATACATTTGAGTTGTCCTCATACACTCATTGAGGTTCTCAGTGGAGTGCAGTTTATTCAAATGATCCCTTCATCAGTGCTAGTCTGATTAAACTAAATCTGTAAATTATGCTATAATTTCACACAGATATGAGGTTTTGTACACTGCTGCCATGTGCTGTTCTCTCGCTATTCTAGTTGAGTTTCAGGCCTTGTGTGCGAGCGGTGTTGGATTTTCTGCTGATGGCAAAGGTAAGTCTGATATCATGCTTCGTGTTTTATCCTGCAGATAGTGATATGCTAAAGGCTGGAACACATTAAATGATTTTGACACTGATTTGCAGTCCGCATGAATATATACAATCAGCTAGTTGCCAAGGCAGCATTGCTTATTTTCATTTCATTTATTTATGTAGCACATTTCATACACAATCGTAATTCAAAGTGCTTTATATTTTAAAATAATCATAACATAAATGCATTAGAAATACAAATAGCATGCATAAGAAATAAGAATCACAATAAAAGCAAATAATAAAAAATTAAAATGATTTAAAATGTATTAAAACATTGAAGAAGAAAAGGAAAGGATGCATAAATAAAAAGCAGTGCAATCAGTTTGGACTGTGCTCATTCAGTAAATGTACAGCTAAACAGATGAGTTTTGAGTCTAGATTTAAATATGGCTACTGATTTAGCACATCTGATCTCGTCTGGAAGCTGGTTCTAGCTGCGGGTGGCATGATAGCTGAAAGCAGACTCCCCTTATTTTGAGTGAAACCTTGGTATTTCTAACGGACTTGATCCTAATGATCTGAGTCCTCTGTTAGGCTCATATTCAGTGAGCATATCCGCAATGTATTGAGGTCCTAGGCCATTGAGTTATTTATAAATGAGTAATAGCAGTTTAAAATAAATGAAAGAGCGTGGTCCAAACATGCAGGGTCAAACACCAGCAAACAATAATGGCCAAGGGCAAGACAAACGAGTAATCCAGATAACAGGCACTGGTCAGGGCAGGTGGCATATGATCAAAAACCAGGCAAACAGTCCAAAGTAAAAAAACACAGGCAAGGCAAGGAACAAAGCAAGGCAAGGTGAAACAGGGATAAATGATCAGTAATGTCCGAAGTCAAGTCAAGTCAAGTCAAGTCACCTTTATTTATATAGCGCTTTTAACAATACAGATTGTGTCAAAGCAACTGAACAGCATTAATTAGGAAAATAGTGTGTCAATAATCTTTGCAATCATGTCAACGATATCGCTGGAAATGAAGTGTCCCCAACTAAGCAAGCCAGAAGCGACAGCGGCAATTAATCAGATTAAGTTGATAGATAATATCAGAAGTATGGTGGGAATTAAGTTATATTTGATCACTTTAAACAACAGAGAGTAATAGAGATTTAGAAGAAAAACAGAGCTACACGAAGCTACAATCACAAACCAGCAGCACTGCAAACAGGAAGCAGGAATAATACTGTCCAACAGCGACACCCGCAGGTCAGGAATGCAAGTCTAGGTAGGAAGTAGCAAAACAAGACTCCGCAAAGTGTGTGTGTGCAGTTATATAGTCCCACGTATTGGTAACAGGTGTGACAGTAATCAGTTCCTAAAGCAGGGATTGTGGGAAATGGAGTCTGGCAGGATACGGAGATAGAGACCTCTGGTGGTGAGCGGGAGGAATGACAGGGAATGGATTCATAACAGAACCCCCCCTCTCGAAGGAGCAGCTTCCAGATGCTCCACAAACACAGTCCAGAAGGGTGGTGGAGTGGAGGTGGAGGTGGATGGAGGGCCAGGTCCATGTGGAGGTGGAGGACCTGGAGACTGAGGCAGAGTCGGCAGAACAGGAAGCCAGGGCAGAGCCAGCAAAGCAGAAGACCATCAGAGCAGAGCCGGCAAAGCAGAAGACCATCAGAGCGGAGCCGGCAAAGCAGAAGACCATCAGGGCAGAGCCGGCAAGGCATGTCTTCAAATGAAACATTCACAATGACCGGGAACACAGGAGTGGCATCCATGATGGCTGAAGACTGTAGAATGACATCCATGATGACTGGAATCTCTGGGCTGGCGGCCATGATGAAAATAAACTCTGGAGTGGCGGCCATGTCGTGACAAGGCTCTGGAGTGGCGGCCATTTCATGACGAGACTATGGAATGTCAGTCATGATGGGACGAGTCTCTGGAGTGGCATCCGCAACATGAAGATGCTCTGGTGTGGCAGCCATTGGGCTTGGGAGTGCTGAGAGTATCGGGCTTGAGATAACCAGACTAGTAATACAAGATGGGCCAAGTTGCACAGCCGCCGGAGTTTGAGAGTATTGGCCCCCACTCAAAAAATTCTTTAGAATTTAGGTTTTAGAGTCCTCCATTTATCCCACAGTGAACGGGGAACCAATTAACAAAAGTGCATAATCCAAAAATTCACAGAGCGACCCTCGAGGACCATCTCAAATGAGTTTTGATTTTAACGGTTCATTCAGTTCAAAACAGAAAAAAAATCAATGACAGCAAAGTCCGGGAGATTAGAGTGATTTGAAATGTCTAGAAAGTCCTTGATGTGGTCTCGAGGGAACACATTCATCACTTCAGTTTTCTCTTTGTTTAACTGATGAAAGTTTCGGCACATCAAGCTGTTAATTTCATCAAAGCATTGGCAGAGCGAGTCAATAGGGCTGAAGTCATTAGCTGATAAAGGCTAGGTAAATCTGGGCATCGTCTCAATAAAATTAAAACAAAAAAACTATAGACAAATTAAATGGCAATTACTAAATAATTAATTGAAATTAAAACCAAAATAAAAAATTCAAAATATTAATAAAAACTACAATAGTATCTCAGTGTACTGCAAATAGCACTGCCATCCAGTCAAAGCAATGAGGCATGTTTCTTCTTGAGTTTGTTGAGTTTGGAATGACTTGAAAGTCTGTGTGTGTGATCCTCTGTTAGCAAGTGTTAAATCTGTTCAGAATTTAAAGGCCATGTAGTGTATTCCAGCCTTATTACAAAATTACACAAATGAATCTGTTTTGTTCATTCAAATTGCAATGCTGCATTCAGTATGTTGTCATAACATCATGTAACACTGTATGTTCACTACAGGTCAAGTCACGTGACCTTTATTTGTATAGCGCTTTATACAATACTGATTGTGTCAAAGCAGCTTTACAGAGTCAAACAGGAATAGTTTGTCAATAATGCAAGAAGACAATAACAGAGTCATGTTCCAGATAAAGTCAGTTAATTGATTATTCAGTGATGTCATCATCCAGTTCAACTCTCCTCCAATACAGGACAGACTCTATTTCTCACATTATGAAAATGTATTTTTCCCTTAAGCAGGTTTTAATCTTTATAACAGTTTGTATTTTCTTGTGAGACAGACATTAATGAGTGTGCTCTGGATCCTGATATCTGCTCTAATGGAGTGTGTGAGAATCTCAGAGGAAGTTTCCGCTGCATCTGTAACAGTGGCTATGAAAGTGACCAGACTGGCAGAAACTGTCTGGGTCAGTTGACCTGTAATATGCACGGATGAGTATCAGACTACTAACAACCTCTCTGAGCTGTGACAGTTCAGTGTGTGTGCAGAAGACATTCTTGTGTTAATACAGTGTATTGCTTGTAATTGAATGTCCATGAGGTACATATTTGACTGGTAAATATGTGTTGTTGTTGTTTTTTAATTTGTAATTTTTTTTCTGAAAGAACACTGCAGTACATTGTGTAAAAAAAATACAAATAATCCATGGATTTTTAGATGTATGATGTGGAAGTATATAAGTCAGATATTATCTGATGTTTTTCATGACCCAGCATCCTCTCTGTTTACAGATATCGATGAATGTGTAGTAAACAGTCTTCTCTGTGATAACGGCCTGTGCCAGAATGTTCCTGGCAGCTACAGCTGCACCTGCCCGGCTGGATACACCTTGAGACACGACACAGAGACGTGTGACGGTCAGTTACATCTAGGGATATGCCGGTATCAAATTTTCATGTTGCGATTAATTGCTAATGCTTTTATCACGGTATACGGTATTATCACAATATTGAAATTTAGTTTAAAAAAAAGTGCTGTCATAATACAGTATAACAAGTTTAATAACTTTTTTCTTATAACAAAAATAACTGAACATTTAAATGCAATAAAGCAATACAGAAAAATGTATAAAGTTAAAAGTTTTACACAGATTAAAGTGCAAAAGAACTATAAAGACCAATAGGTATCACTTTACAATAAGACCTCATTAGTTAACCTTAGTTAATGCATTAACATTCACAATGAGCAATAGCTACATTTGCTACAGAAGTTATTAATCTTTGTTAAAAAAAATACAAGTCTTTGTTCATGTTAGCTCATTAAATAACACAGCTGCAACTCTCGATTTTAACAACGAGTGCGCACGCATCTTTCATGCAGCATACGGCGGTGTTGTGCATTTTGACCAGTTGATAGGAAAAGTATTCTTAAAATGCATTAAAAATTCTGAATAATTTGTAATATATAATTATTCACGGTATTTAGAAGTGCCCACGATAACAATATCGTGCATATTCATTACCGTGATATATCGCATTACCGAATACCGGCACAAGTCTAGTTACATCCATGGGCGTCAGAACCATTGTATGTGGGTGCTGTAACAGTCACAAACCTGTTAGCATGTTTTTTATATTGTAATTGTACTACCCACCATGAGGGGGCAACATGGAGCTATACTCTTAGATATAAAATGGGTGTAGGGAGTAGAAGAAGTCAGATTCGTAATGGAGGGAAGTAAGCATGGCTTATGGCTCCAAATAATCACTTGTCCTGATTGAGAAACCTTGAGTTTTATGCTCAATCTGAAGTAAGCATTGTTTCTTGTTTTGTATTGATTGAATGCTTTTGGGTAATTTGTGTAGTTATTTTTCTAATGTGATTTATTTCATTTTATTTAGAAGGACTCCACATTCTGTGGGATTTATCCTTATATTCATATGCCTGTTTTTGACCTGCATCATAAGGATGACTTTAAAGTGGGTTTTGAGGCTGTGAATTAGGTTGGCAACTGTTGTGGATTCTTGAACCGGGTTATGCCACAAATGTGACTTTAAAGACTTGTTCAGTGTTTGGAGTGATATCTACACCATGGATTACGTGTTGCACTGGGGACATTTTTGGATGGTATTCTTGGACATTGGATTTCATGGACATTGATTTCTACACTGTGTGGAATGAACATTCAGCAACTGTATCATTTTCGTCATCACATCAGAACAGATAAGATTTTGACTTGTATGCTGTCCTGAGTTTATGTTGTCGAAATATGCATGTTTGTTGTATTAAGGGGTTTGGAAAGATAAAAAGAGGTAAATGAATGAGAAGCATTTATTTATTGTTTTATATATAGATTTGACAGGTTTTGGTCATTGCCTGCTATATATACAGTAGAGCTAGTTTGCCTTATTGATGTCTTCTGTTGTGCCTTAGATCAAATCTAGTTAGGGGTTCCCTCCCTATAAAACAGATTTATAACCAACACTTTTTTAAGAGTAAGGTAACGGTTATAGTGCAACCACTTTTTAAGACCAATGCAACTGGACCCACCCCACACCCACTTTTACCGTCATTCAGTGCATATGTCTGTTCACTTTTCAGAGCACGGTCAGTAAAATCCATTCCACTTGAGGAATGCCATTATAAATTAAACTCCATTCCGTGTTTTAGCTACAGCCTTGACTTCCACACTGCTGCTTCCTCAAATCCATTCCACCTGACTCATTCAGAGTCCATATAAATTAAACTCCATTCCGTGTTTTAGCTACAGCCTTGACTTCCACACTGCTGCTTCCTCAAATCCATTCCACCTGACTCATTCAGAGTCCATATAAATTAAACTCCATTCCGTGTTTTAGCTACAGCCTTGACTTCCACACTGCTGCTTCCTCAAATCCATTCCACCTGACTCATTCAGAGTCCATATAAATTAAACTCCATTCCGTGTTTTAGCTACAGCCTTGACTTCCACACTGCTGCTTCCTCAAATCCATTCCACCTGACTCATTCAGAGTCCATATAAATTAAACTCCATTCCGTGTTTTCAGTACTGGCGCCTGCTGCACTCCCGCAACACAGCAAGATAAAGCATCTTAGCATCTCTGCCGCTCAGGTGGGTCAGGCTGTGTGCTCACATACTGTCACTAAACAAGCTGCTATTTAACTGAATGTTCATCATTTGTCCACCTGTTGCTTTTAAAGGCATCATGTATTCTTTGTTGCAGCATTGAATTACAGTTACACTATGTTTGTCATGGGTGCTGGTGCAATACAAAGCACTCAACGAAAAAGAATAATCCAATAAGGACTTTACTGATAATTCTGAAGAGGGGTACATCCAAACACAAGCATAACAACATCAAACATCATAGACAAAACAATAACCGTCCAGGACTGAACCGAAACGGGGAGTACTTATGCAAAAGCAAGAGAGGGACTAATGACTTAATTAACAGGACACAGGTGAACTGAATGAACTAATCAAGGGAACTAAGGAAAACTTGGTCAAGAAACAAAACTAAACAGGAGAACAGGAAATGAAACAAAAGTCCATAATCGTGACAATGTTGTTATAACGCTAACATGTTCCACAACATGTTTTCTGGGGGAGGACCCACCCACATTTTTTTTGCCCATGGTTACAACTGACTCTTAAATGTCACTTCAGCTCCCTTTGTTCCTTCAGCATCTATGTATATGGAAAAGTGTTGTAAATTCCAGAAGCAGGTGTTTACAGTATTCCACCCGAAAGGAGACAGGCCTTACATGGCCTAATATGTCTGCTGAAGTACATCACTACAGTGTTTTGTAAAAAATGTTTTAATTTTATTGAAAGAAGTCTCTTCAGCTACAATTATTTGATCAAAAATACAGTAAAAGCAGTAATATTGTGAAATATTATTACAATTTAAAATAGCTATTTTCTATGTCAGTGGTTCCCAAACGTTTTACTGTCACGTTCCCCCCAGGGATTTAACATCATTCGGCATAACCCCTCTCTCACAACTTGTGGTCTTGAAAAATGTTTAAAACGTGCAATTTTAAACACATTTCCCAGGTAGCCAAAACAGTTTGGCCCGATAATGGCCCAGATCCGATTGCGCTGGCTACCTGGGTTACCTTCAGAAAATAACTATCTTTTATCAAACACAGCATTAGTATACAAGCAATCATATGTTTTTTAAATAAATGACTCACCGTTTAATGATATGGATGTGCTGGAAATGACATGCATAATTCTGCGATGTTTGGTTGTATCAGAGAAAGTCTTAAATCATTCTCTATGCAGAGTCTGTGTCGATATTTGGGTTTTCAGCACTTACCAGCATAAAGAACATTCTTCGCACAGGTACGCTGTTGAGAAGGGCAGTAATGTTTTCAAAGCACGATCTGCTAAGGCAGGATACTCGACTGCACGCAAGGCTATCCATAAATCTGGCAGTGATTTTTGTGTAAAGTCCATTTTCAACTGCCAGTACTTGCATTTCTTTGCACTGATTGAAAAAAAAGAGAGATCAGTGGTGTCAAACTCAATTCCTGGAGGGCTACAGCTCTGCAGAGTTTAGCTCCAACCAGCTCCAACACCTGCTTGGAAGTTTCTAGTAATCCTGAAGACCTTGATTAGCTGGATCAGGTGTGCTTGATTATGGTTGGAAAGCACGATCTGCTAAGGCAGGATACTCGACTGCACGCAAGGCTATCCATAAATCTGGCAGTGATTTTTGTGTAAAGTCCATTTTCAAAGCGCCACTCATAGAGATTTCAATGAGACTCTCTCGCTCAGAAACAGGCAGGTGTGCAGAGAATGGATGGCGAATCCAGGTGTTTGCATTGTCCGACTCGGGGAAAATACCTGTGCAATTGTGCAGACAGCTCAGATAGGTGTATATTGAGATGGACAGAATGAAACACCTATCTGAGCTGTCTGCACAATTGCACAGGTATTTTCCCGAGTCTGACAATGCAAATACCTGGATTCGCCATCCATTCTCTGCACACCTGCCTGTTTCTGTTAACGAGCAAGGACCACACCACAATAGGGATAGGATGATGGTCAGGTTGATCTGGGCATCTGGAATTGATGGCCCGGAGAGACTCAGGATGGGGGTATCATCTCGTTTGTATATTTAGGCCAGACGATTAGGACACCCTAAGTTGGGAAGAGCTGAGGTAAGCTTGGGCTTGATGGAGAACTTGATATTGGTGCGGATGTAGGCGTGGTATTCTCGAGATGACCAGCAGTCAAGGGTTCTGATTGGAGATTCCACATCTGGTTGCTGATGTTGCTGAATCTTGTGGCCAGTTTCCGGTTTCTGTAAGGAAGAGCGGATCTTTAGGAAGTGCTTGGCCTGCATGTAAAGAGCTGACATATTCGGAAATTGATCCGAAAGAACTCAGGAGGAGTATGGACAGAAGATGTAGATAGGAAATGATGTTCCTAAATGGTCAGTTTGCTTCTTCGAAGGGTGAAGATAAGAGTATCTGAGGAGTGGATAGTAATCTCCAAAATACAGGAGTGGATAGAAGGATTGAATGTAGAGGAGTCAGAGCGAGATCTGAGCATTGTAGGAAGCCGAAGAATGCTAGCGAGAACATGAAGTCTGAAGTTTGATCAGTCTCAGTATTTGGATAGCATGATCGTATGAGATTATGCAGAGGCTAAGTAGGTTAGTGGAAGGCGTTTGGTGGTTTGGCATAGGTTCTTGTTTCGTAAGCCTTTAACGAACATGGATGTGTGAGAATGAGAGATAGCAGGGCACTTGTTGACAGTGGTTAGTTTATAGAAGAAGTTGATTCCTGATCAGGGGCAGATTTAGTGAATTTGGGGCCCCAGGCAAAATATAGGAATGGGGCCCTATACATTTGCACACATTTTCCTACATCAACCTTGAGGTTACATTTTGTTGTTTTCAGCGTACGCCTGTGTGCAAAGGCTGTCTAATTCTAAACTTTAAAATACATTTATTTTTAGTTGTTTTAACTACAAATTTAAATAAAACTGAAAAAACAATGAAAAGGCAATTATACATTTACACACCTAAAATACATATATCAAGAGCATGCTCACCATGATTGCATAATAACAGCAGCACACGATTTCCCTTGTTTATAATTTTAAATACCACTGCATTGTCCGAGTAGATGGGTATTGATTTTCTGGGCCATTCGTGCCCCCAAAGCATGGCTGCCATGATAATGGGGTATATTTCATAAATCTGGTGGAGAAAGCGCTTGACTGCGGACTGAGGGAACTGAACTCCGGAGGTCGTTCTGAGGAAAACCAGTACCCACCGTAATGGCCGTCAAAGTCTATTGAGGGTGCTGCATCAGTATATAGTTGGAAGTCATCGAGATGAGAGATGTGGTTGTTACAGAGATAGAAGATGCTGTTCTGGGATGGGAGGAATTGTTGCCAGAGGCGCATTTCTATTTGCATGCATCATCTAATATGACTCTGTTGTGGAGAGATGGGAAGGTTGCTGCTTTAGACAGAATGTTGGACAAGAAGGATTTCCCTTGAGGAATTATCCAGATGTTATTGTTGCGGTGGCCTAGAAGTGCAAGTAGCTGACGCTTGTACATCTATCTGTTAATAGAAGTTGGAAAAAAGAAGTGAGATTCGGTGGATTTTGTAGAGGGTGCTTCATGCATTCATGCTTGAAATTAATGAGACTGAAATGAGTCAAGGGTGATGCCTAAGGCCCTGTCCACACGAATGTGGTCATTTTTAAAACTGCAGCTCTTTTTATGCTGTTAGGCCGTTCGTCCACACGCAAACACAGCACCAGTTCACTGAAACCGAACATTTTTGAAAACACCTGCCAGGGAGAAGATTTTCAAAAACTCCGGTTGCAGTGTTATCGTGCAGAGTTTTTGGCTTGTGAAGTTGGAGCCTGCGCCATTTTTTTTAAAACGGAAGAAGGAAAAACTCCATTTATAAAAATACCCATGCACGTGTGGACATGGCCTAAAACTCGATGGTGGTATGAGGTCCTGAAGTTTTCTGCTTTGAAAATGGAACGCTGAGTTTGGTGAAAACCTTGATTAGTGTGGAAATCCTGATCACGGTGGTGCAATTGAGGTGTTATGTTTGGAAGTCATCCATAAGGTGAAGGACGTAAGGGAGTGTGTGGTTGTTGGTGAAATCCGGAATAGTGCTTCGGAGAGAAAGTCGAAATTCCTAGGTCTGCTTCTGCAGCTGAAAGTGAGGCGTACAGCGGAGTAATAGGGACCTTTCCAGAAGACTCCAAAGGATCGCTAGAAATCTGGATGGATAGACAAGACTTGAAGTCGTTGGTGGTATCAGCTTTGGCGAGCCGAGCTCCATGGCTTGCTAGATAAATGAGTTTGATGGCGCTTAGGAATAACTGAAGGAGGCAGAGCTGCAGTGAATAAGCGGTTGAAACTGTAGTTTTGCGTGAGAAGGATGGTTGAGGTTGAAGGAGGGCGATAATTGAGTGTGCTGAAGATAGATGGGAGGGGCTCTGCAAAGTTAGCGTGAAGGGATGTTTGAGCTGCGAATTATAGACAGTAGAGTTCAGAGTCGAGAGTGCCCCAGTATGTCTCCTGGTTGAACTGCTGTAGACAACCTGCAGCTAAGTTTTTGAGTATAGAACTGCTGAGATGAGAGGAGGGCGATAAGCTACTGAAGCTGGCCGAGTAGGTGGTGTAGCTGGCTAAGTGTATGGGCTGTAGATGTCAGGTTGAAAGGGTATTGATGGAGGTAGGTGAAAAAATCTAGACCAGTTGGAAATAGAATTGGAGGTTGAAAGAGTTCAGACTGCACTGCGTGAGGTAGGACTTCTGGACTGCAGAAGTAGCTATTGAGAATTATTAGGAAGCACGAGAGCCGTATTGCTGTAAAACGACTGAAGGAGGGGTGGAAGAATGTATGTTGGGATGAAAGGATGTTTTTTGAGTGGGGTTTTTGAGGAGTATTGAGGATGGGAGGGTATTGGTGGAGGGAGGGAGGGAGGGAAGGGAGAGAGGGAGGGAGGTGGAGAGAGAGAGGGTGGTA
>NW_015645128.1:34449-51520 GCF_001515625.1 Sinocyclocheilus rhinocerous
TAGGTCAGCATCTTAGGCTATTTTCATGGCAAACAATTAAAAAATACAAATATAACAAATACAATAAAAAAACATTTTTTTTACATTAACATATGATAAAATTCTAAAACTTTTCTAAGTAGCTATTGAGAATAATTCTGGGATTACTTCACATGGTCCTTTCAGCAGGTAGCGCTTCAAGATGTCTCCTACAAGGTGTTTCATTATGTCTCATTTAACGCTGTTAGTACGGTTGAGATTGTTTGCTAGCAAAAAAATCATGCAATGACAAAAGGGCTTCTGTGTTGTTCTCGTTAATGCAATTAGTCCAGAGAGCAAACTTTCTGATCATGGCCTCAATTTTGTCTGCACATTAAATATAGTGGTGGAAATTCCCTGCAATCCGAGGTTCAGCTCATTCAGATGGGAAAAACATCACCCAGATAGGCCAGTATAGTGAGCCACTCTTCGTCGTGTAAGCGGTTACACAATTCAAAGCGATGGTCAATAAAAAAGCTTTAAGTTCGTCCCTCAATTCAAACAATCATGTCAGTACCTTTCCCCTGGACGGGCATGGCACATCAGTATGGAGTAACAGTGTGACGTGGTCACTGCCCATTTCATTGCACAATGCAGAAAACAAACGAGAATTCAAACGCCTTGCTTTAACAAGGTTTACAATTCTCAGAGTATCTTGCAAAACTTCCTTAAGACGGTCAGGCATTCCTTTGGTGGCCAGCTCTGTCGATGCTCGCGTGTTACCAGTCCACTCTGCTTCCTTGCCATGGCTTTCGCTCTATCAGTACAGATGCCCACACATTTTGTCCACTGAAGTCCATGTGATGTTACAAAGCCATCTAAAAGTTGGAAAATCTCCTTCCAACAGTCTGAAAAAAAGCATATCTTCCATAACTAAACCATCATAAATATACCTGGCCAAACCAGCTACATCAGTTGATTCATTGATTTGTAAAAGAATTTGCTGGAATTTATGCGAAGCAATAGTTGTTTTAAAACGTCTTCTGCCATATCAGCGATGCGACGTGAAACGGTGTTGTCTGATGACGGCATCTTCTGTATTTTTTTTCCCACAAGCATAACACCTCCAATATCAGCTGTAGCAGGAAGAATTAAGTTCTCCACAGTAGTATGTGATTTGCCCATCTTAGCCACTCTGTAGCTCACCATGTAGGATGCTTCCAGACTATTCCTAGTAAGGTTTTCTGATGCTGTTATAAGGGCCTTACTACTCCCGAGTTGTCTTAGTTGCCTTTCGAAAAACTCTTGTGGGTTTATTTTTTTAAAGTAGCATGCTTTGTTTCTAAATGTCTGTGTAAAAATGCTGGCTTCATGCAGTTATGAGTGAGTACTTTTGCACATATAACGCACTGTGGTTTGGGATTTTCTTCACTGCCAATGTATATAATACAATATGAAATGTATTTCTCATCATATTTACGCCTTTTTGATGGTCTTTCTATGAATTGCTGAACCTCAGTTGGCGCTGTAACTTCCGATGAATTGCTGTCTGTATCGGTGTTAAGAGTAGCAGGGGTTGGAGTAACACCTGCAGCTGAAGTGCTGTTGGAGGGACCCCGGGGTGCAGTCAGAGGACTGTGGATCATCCGAGCTGCTGGGAGTTGATTTTCTTTCTGTGGCTACAGGCCTAAATGTTTGCAGCCACTTATCCATTTTAATTTTACAAACAGTTGCTGCTTCGTTCCAACCCACGTGCATTCGAATTACATGCAGTAGGTAAAGACATGCACTTACACATGACACTTGAGTGGACACATATTTTTTAACTGCAAAAGATGGGGTAATTTGATTGGATGTCATGAATTTGACCTTTTCTGGCACTACCTGGCTACAATTTTGCTCTGTGCACACTAAAGGAGGCACGTCTTTATATTTAGCCTGTAAGAAATACGTGCCTTGTTGAATGTTAGGTGTGGTATAATTAAACTAACAGTACATTTCAGCATTTTGTTTGCATACCCCACCTGTCACCTGGCGTGCCCCCGCGGGTACTCTTACCCCAGTTTGGGAACCACTGTTCTATGTGAATATCTGTTAGACTGTAATGTATTTCTGTGATCAAAGCTGAATTTTCAGCATCATTACTCCAGTCTTCAGTGTCACATGATCTAATATGCTGATTTGCTGCTCAAGAAACATTTCTGATTATTATCAATGTTGAAAACAGTTTTTGCAGTTTGAATGGTGAATATAACTTTATTTGTAGTAGAAATCTTTTGTAACATTTTAAATGTCTTTCACTTTTGATCAAATGTCAGTTTTGATAAATTTAGTGCATCCTTGCTGAAAAGTTTTAATTTCTTAAAAAATCCCAGCTTTGATCACAGGAGTAAATTACATTTTACAAAATATTCAGCTATTTGAAATTGTAATAATATCTGACAATATTATTGTTTTTACTGTGTTTTAGATCAAATGAATGCTGCCTTGATGCGCAGAAGAGACTTCTTACAAAAATATGAAAAATCCTAATGATTCCAAATGTTTGAACTGTAGCGTACATATCTTTATATTTAATCAGTTCTCAAGGCAGTCAGATCATATGACTGTTCAGTGCTCTGTTCTCCAGATGTGAATGAGTGTGTGAGCAGCCCGTGTGTTAATGGAGTCTGTAAGAACAATGCAGGCTCTTTCTCCTGTGAGTGCCCACTAGGAAGTGAACTGGACTCCACTGAACTTTTATGTATTGGTAAATTATGTTTATTTTAACTTCATGATTCACACTTATGCTGGAAAATATTTTTAAAACAAGCTCATGGAGTTTTTTTTTTCCCAACAGACAGTCTAAAGGGCTCGTGCTGGGTAACCCTTCAGGATGGCCGCTGTGAAGTGAACATTAACGGAGCTACACTGAGGTCTCAGTGCTGTGCGACGCTGGGAGCGGCCTGGGGAAGCCCATGTGAACCATGTCAAAGCGGTATAAAAACTGCACTCTCAAGCACTCACAGTAGGGCGTTTTTAGCCAGCTGCAAACTCCAGGCGCTCTGCTGAAAATGCCCAGCTATGAGCGCTTGAGAGCACCGCGTTTTTGTTTTATTTTCAGCTTTGGTGGACATGTAGCCTAAATCTTTAGGAAGCTGCAGGGGAGCATAGGCCCTACTTAAAGACCCCAGTGTAGTTGGGGGAGAGCATCTCATACCCTGTCTTGAGCCAAGGCATTTTTTGTCATTTTCTTTTAGGAGGGGTGATCTTGCAGGCAAACTTCCTCTACTTATTAGCATTGTTGAACCAGGGCTATAGTAGAGCACCCATCCAAAGGGGAGCAAACATCCCTACTTCAAAACCCAGCAGTTGTTGGGGATGAAGGGAAATGAAGTAGAGGGAATCTATACTGCCCTACTCAACTCTGTTCACCTTGTGTGAACCCTAAGGAGGTAACCATCAGCCCTCACGTCCCCCCAGAGAGGGATATATCTCCTGTAAGCTGCGGACTGAGACCCCAACTCTGTACCAGACTTAAAGAGGACCAAAGAGGTCAGATTGTCAGATCAAAGTAATGAGGAGAAAGATTGTTCCCTTTCTCCTTGGTAAAGACGCCCACTGTGGCAACTGTAGCAACCAAAGAACGACAGGTGCACTGACCGTGCGCTGCCGCTGGTAGCATTGCTGAGTGGAAATTTTATGGTTTGTAAAGCCACACAGGCCTGTCTTGCTTCGTTCATGCCTTGCCGAATAGGGTTAGGGTTAGGGTTAGGTTAGGGTGAATAACTGGTTAGAGTGAATAACCAGCGCTCTCTTCCATCCTCAATACCACGACTGAGGTGAGAGCCTTGAGCAAATCACCGAACCCCCAACTGCTCCCCGGGCGCCACAGCAAAAAATGGCTGCCCACGGGTGTGTGTTCACAGTGTGTGTGTGTGTGTGTGTGTGTGTTCACTAATCACTGCTGTGTGTGTGCACTTGGATGGATGAAATGCAGAGCACAAATTCCAAGCATGGAACACGATACTTGGCCACACGTCACGTCCTTTTCCCTTTTCCTTTCATGGTGGTGGACATT
Organism: Sinocyclocheilus rhinocerous; assembly: GCF_001515625.1. Taxonomy (NCBI): domain Eukaryota; kingdom Metazoa; phylum Chordata; class Actinopteri; order Cypriniformes; family Cyprinidae; genus Sinocyclocheilus; species Sinocyclocheilus rhinocerous. Next base: position 38,468 of record NW_015645128.1, read on the forward strand.
TTCTGGTTTGTAGAGCCACACAGGCCTGTTTTGTGAAAAGGTTCAACAGACACAAAGCTCAAACCGTGAGGTGCAAACACCTGACTTTCATCCCACAAGAAAAAAGTCAAGCCAGAGGGGATCTCCCTCACCATTACTAATCACAGTGAGCGCATTCAGCTTCCTCAAGAGCCAACTGTTGGCAAGGAGGGAGCCTTCAAAGAGGATGCAGTGCCAGGGGAGAGATAGCTTGCAAGCAGCTCTTCAACTGGGGTATCCTCCGCTTACACAGTCTCTCCTCATGCGAATAATTCGACTACATTGGAGAGAATATATGAGCCGAATATAAATTCCTCCATTATCTTGCCTTAGCTCTTTGTGCATCTAATTCCTCAGAATTATAGACACATTTAATCACATTTAGTCACATTAATCGGTCAGATTGGAAGCAGTCACAGTGAGCTTCCTGAACTGACATGAAAGCAACATAGTGGGGGAAACCCAAAAGGGAAAAACTCCCATCAGACTCCTCCCTATGCTCTGCCTAAAATCCCTGCAATCGATCCTGCCCTGCTGCCTCTTGTTAGTTTTGCACTGTTCCCGGTTCAGTTTCCTGTCTTTGTTAATATATTACCATAGTTTTTTATTTGCCCTCATGTGTCACATCTGTGTCTAGTTCATTACCTCGTTTAGTCCCTAGTGATTCTCTATGTATATATAGACCTCATTCTTAGTTGTTCTTGGTCAGATCTCATCATTTCAGTGGTTGCTCAGTTTATCGTGTTTTGTTTCCTAGAAGTGACGTAGTGTGTGTCTTATTTTGATTAAAGGAAACTGTATGCAGAAAGAGCCAGTTCGTTTATTTTCACCTTTATTCAGCCCCTGCATGAAACTTTTATTATATTTGAATTGCAGCCTTATTAGTTTATTATACTGTATGCTAAAAAATATTTTGATATTTATTTTAAAAATTTGATATCCAATTTATTTGATGTTGTGTTTTGGTTATAGACTCAAATAATATTTCAGCGATTATTTATGTACACAGATCCTGTATGTCAACGAGGATTTACTCGGCCAAGAGGGGCTTCGTGTGAAGGTGACATTTTGTGTCATATTAAAGTGAGAGACACATAAACTGTAGATTATCTGATTTTGACTTAATTTCACCTAGTTAATTAAAATACCCCCCCTCTCTCTCCTTGTGTAGATGTGAATGAGTGTGAGGTGTTCCCCGGTGTGTGTCATAATGGACACTGTGTGAACACTAGAGGTTCTTTTAAATGTCAGTGTCCAGAGAGTCTCACACTGGATGTCACTGGACGTGTCTGTGTGGGTGAGTCTCACTGGAGTATCAGCTGTCTTCAGATCTGTGTCATAGTGCATTCACCCTCACCATAGCCACTATTACTAAATCAGACTTTATTATTGTTAGTAGCACATAATCAGTGCTGGATAGATTACTTACAATTTATAGTATGTTATTTATTACAAATTACATGACAAAAACTGTGTATTGTTTTTTTTTAGGTTACATATTATAGATAATGTATTGTGAGTACTTTTTGATTGCTTTTAGATTACTTTTGACCTTACTTGTTTATCACATACCAATTGATTATTCTTTTGATTAGTTTGTACCATACTGATTTAAAAATCCAAAAAAAGAGAAGAAAATACAGCATGTTGTGCATTAAACATTATACTGTGTAAAGCCTTCCAAAGACATATAATACAAGATTAAATGACTCACTGAGTGATAATTCAAATAATTAAAATGTGTTTGAAATGTGTTAAATATGCAATGTTGAGAAAACAAGCATAAAAATGTGTAATGTTATGTATGTAAGCTGGTTCTCTGATAAGGGAACATAACGATGCATTCTGGCGTAGATGCTATGGCAGGGGTCGGCAACCCGTGGCTCTGGAGCCGCATGCAGCTCTTCAGCCCCCCTGCTGTGGCTCACTGCAGCCTTGACAAAATGACTTGGAAATAAAAAAAATATTTTTATATTTATTTTATCTTTGCTACACATTGTTGGCATTTGAGGTAACAGATGTGACACTGAAAATAAAGTTTTAATATTTTATCAGTCAAACATGCGACACTTCCTGTCTAATTCCCGTGCGAGTAGCTGATATTGCGGTCCAGACCCCTGCTCTCGTAAGCTAACTATGGATAAGTCTAAAAAAAGAAAAATCTCGGCTGAAAACAGCGAGTTTAATTCTGCGTGGACAGATTTATTCGCTTTCACTGCCAACGATGCTGGCCTGCCGGCATGTTTGATATGTGGTGAGAAATTGGCTAACAACAACAACAACAAAAAAAAACACAGCATTTGCTGAGACATACCCAGCTGGAGATGAACAGAGAGCCATTTAAGAACTGCTGCAGAAAGCTGAGCAGAGCAAATATAACTTCACCCAGTGGATAAAGTCTTCAAACTCAACAACAGTTGCTAGTTTTGTGGCAACTCAGGAGATTCGCGGAAAGGCGTTCAAAGACAGAGAATATATGAAAGAATCATTCATTAAAATATCAGAGCATCTATTCTCTGACTTCAAAAATAAACGTGAAATTGTTCAGATAATTAGAGATGTGCCTCTCTCTGCGAAAACCGTCAAGGACAGGGCCATTAAAATAGCAGCAAACATCACCAACCAGCAAATTAAGGACATCAATTCAGCTCCAGCATACTCAATCGCCTGTGATGAGTCAGGTGATGTTAGCGACATCGAGCAGACAGTGCTGTTATGTAGGTATGTGAATTCCGATGGGCCGCAGGAAGAAGTCATCGAGTTGATACCACTAAAAGGCCAAACGCGAGGGGAGGACATCTGTGAGGCTGTGCTGAATTGTTTGAAAGCCAAAGAAATAAACACCACCCACCTGGTGTCCGTGGCGACTGATGGTGCACCAAGCATGAGAGGAGCACAGAAGGGGTTTGTGACTTTACTTCAGAAATCACTGGGTTGAAAGCTGCGTACATTTCACTGCATTTTGCACCAAGAAGCACTGTGTGCTCAAACATTTCCCCCCGAATGTATGGAAGTGATGGATACCTTGTTATCTAGATAGTGAACAAAATAATGGCAAAAGGGTTAAATCCCCGACAGTTCTGTTCACTGTTAGATGAAGTTGACAGCACATATTCTGATCTTTTGCTGCATAACAAAGTCCGGTGGCTGTCCAGAGGAGAGGTGCTGAAACGGTTTGTTGCTTGTCTGGAACATGTGAAAACCTTCCTAGAAAGCAAAGGCCTCACCTATCCGACCTGGAAGATGCCAATTGGTTAGAAAAGTTGCACTTCATGGTGGATATGACAGCACAAGTCTCCAGGGACAGCCGTGCAGATGCTGGAGGATGTTTTGGCATTTGAGTGCAAGATGACAGTGGTCGCCAGAGATATACAGAGTCACGCTCTCTCATTTTCCCTTCCTGAAAAAGATCAAAGAAGAACATAATCACATAAATTGTGAGTATTTACACGGCGCAATCAGCAAAATGCAAAATGCACAAGAAAAAAGCACATTATTCTTCCCTGTCACTCCCCTGGACACTAAATATGTCTGCATTCACAGGAGTAAGCAACCCGATCTTGAAATTGAACTGGCTGACATGGCTGATAAAGACTTATACCCATAACTATGATGTCTTTGGTCCATGATCTATTTTCTCATGCCTCTTCTGGATTCTGCTTTTCTTTTCTTTTTTATTCTTTTAGAGTACCGTGGAAATAATGAGGCATCAACCACGGGTTCTTTATTGTGAAATGAACAGGAACCGAGATTTAATGTTGACACAAAACTTGACAAAGTAATCATTCATTTCAATTCAGGGAAAAGCCAAAAGAAGAGTTCACAGGTTAAAGCGAAAGTCTAACTAAAGCAGAGCGCGCAACACCGTGACGCCACTCTACCATTGCCAGGCAAACACTCTTGCCAGGGACAACAGGGACAAAATTACGAACATTCAAATACAACAGAAGTCACACCTAGTGGTGCAACTAGGCAACTACCTTAACTACCTTACAATTTTATTAAAACAACAAAATGTGTTTTATTCATTTAAAGGTCAAATATATTTTGCGGCTCCAGGCAAATTTTATTTGGTGGGAGAAGGGCCAAAATGGCTCTTTTGGTGGCAAAGGTTGCAGACCCCTGTCCTATGGGAAGACCACTGCACCAGTATTCTAAGGCCTTGTGTTGTTGTGAAAAAGAAGAGAGAGTTTCCAGGAAACAAATAAAGTGAGTTAACACAGCAATCATCTCTGCTTATCATTCATGTTATATAAAGCAAGAAGATATAACATATTGGCAAAGAGGATTGAAGAGTGATGAACTCCAAAGATGTTCTTCTGACTCAGTGGTGATTGGGAGAGTTTCCTCCCAGATGGAAAGTGTCGAGGCATGCCAGGCACGACTGCACCGGTCCTGGAAGACGGGAAGGTGAATGAGAGATGAGAGAGAGAGAGACAAGAGACTGAGAGGCGTGACACTGATGTGAGGCCTTTTAACTTCTGTGGAGGTCACACCTCTGGGGGATCAAAGAGCCAATGGTGTCTTGAACATTTGGAGAGAAAATGTACGACTCTTTGTCTTCGAGCATGGTATTTTGCATATGTAACTGGATTGGGTGCTGATGCAAAACCAGTGTTATCAGATGAGTTGTCTTTGGTTGCCATGGAACCAGAGGCCTGTTCTGCCTTTTTGAGGTGTTAGTTTCATTTCGGGGGAAGGGTCCATAGACCCTCATAGATGGCTTGTTGGTTGAGTGAGGAGTGTTAGGGATTATTTGTTGAATATAACAAATAATTGTGTGTCTGATTGGCCCAAACGCTACAATGGGCAAGAAAAACCAATAGCCTTTGCCTCATCATTGAGCAGAGTAGAGCAAAACTATGCTCGAATTGAAACAGAGCCACTCAGAAATTTTTACCAATATCTGTATGGGCACAAGTTTACATTGCGACTCAGATGCAGCACTGGGCTTTGATGTTGGCAGCCTATGATTACAATATCCAGTATAGAGAGGGTGCACACCACTGTAATGCAGATGGGCTATCACGACTACCTCTACCAACTGCACCTCAAGTTAAGATGACACTGTGGAGTTGCTCCAAGTAAAACACCATGATGCCTTGCCGGTGTTGTGTTCAGATGTTTGTAAGGAAGCGAAGTCTGAGCCTGGTTTCTCCCAAGGTTTTTTCTCCATTCTGTCACCGATGGAGTTTTGGTTCCTTGCCGCTGTCGCCTCTGGCTTGCTTAGTTGGGGACACTTCATTTCCAGCGATATCGTGGACTTGATTGCACACAGTTCGTTTATTTTCACCTTTATTCAGCCCCTGCATGAAACTTTTATTATATTTGAATTGCAGCCTTATTAGTTTATTATACTGTATGCTAAAAAATATTTTGATATTTATTTTAAAAATTTGATATCCAATTTATTTGATGTTGTGTTTTGGTTATAGACTCAAATAATATTTCAGCGATTATTTATGTACACAGATCCTGTATGTCAACGAGGATTTACTCGGCCAAGAGGGGCTTCGTGTGAAGGTGACATTTTGTGTCATATTAAAGTGAGAGACACATAAACTGTAGATTATCTGATTTTGACTTAATTTCACCTAGTTAATTAAAATACCCCCCCTCTCTCTCCTTGTGTAGATGTGAATGAGTGTGAGGTGTTCCCCGGTGTGTGTCATAATGGACACTGTGTGAACACTAGAGGTTCTTTTAAATGTCAGTGTCCAGAGAGTCTCACACTGGATGTCACTGGACGTGTCTGTGTGGGTGAGTCTCACTGGAGTATCAGCTGTCTTCAGATCTGTGTCATAGTGCATTCACCCTCACCATAGCCACTATTACTAAATCAGACTTTATTATTGTTAGTAGCACATAATCAGTGCTGGATAGATTACTTACAATTTATAGTATGTTATTTATTACAAATTACATGACAAAAACTGTGTATTGTTTTTTTTAGGTTACATATTATAGATAATGTATTGTGAGTACTTTTTGATTGCTTTTAGATTACTTTTGACCTTACTTGTTTATCACATACCAATTGATTATTCTTTTGATTAGTTTGTACCATACTGATTTAAAAATCCAAAAAAAGAGAAGAAAATACAGCATGTTGTGCATTAAACATTATACTGTGTAAAGCCTTCCAAAGACATATAATACAAGATTAAATGACTCACTGAGTGATAATTCAAATAATTAAAATGTGTTTGAAATGTGTTAAATATGCAATGTTGAGAAAACAAGCATAAAAATGTGTAATGTTATGTATGTAAGCTGGTTCTCTGATAAGGGAACATAACGATGCATTCTGGCGTAGATGCTATGGCAGGGGTCGGCAACCCGTGGCTCTGGAGCCGCATGCAGCTCTTCAGCCCCCCTGCTGTGGCTCACTGCAGCCTTGACAAAATGACTTGGAAATAAAAAAAATATTTTTATATTTATTTTATCTTTGCTACACATTGTTGGCATTTGAGGTAACAGATGTGACACTGAAAATAAAGTTTTAATATTTTATCAGTCAAACATGCGACACTTCCTGTCTAATTCCCGTGCGAGTAGCTGATATTGCGGTCCAGACCCCTGCTCTCGTAAGCTAACTATGGATAAGTCTAAAAAAAGAAAAATCTCGGCTGAAAACAGCGAGTTTAATTCTGCGTGGACAGATTTATTCGCTTTCACTGCCAACGATGCTGGCCTGCCGGCATGTTTGATATGTGGTGAGAAATTGGCTAACAACAACAACAACAAAAAAAAACACAGCATTTGCTGAGACATACCCAGCTGGAGATGAACAGAGAGCCATTTAAGAACTGCTGCAGAAAGCTGAGCAGAGCAAATATAACTTCACCCAGTGGATAAAGTCTTCAAACTCAACAACAGTTGCTAGTTTTGTGGCAACTCAGGAGATTCGCGGAAAGGCGTTCAAAGACAGAGAATATATGAAAGAATCATTCATTAAAATATCAGAGCATCTATTCTCTGACTTCAAAAATAAACGTGAAATTGTTCAGATAATTAGAGATGTGCCTCTCTCTGCGAAAACCGTCAAGGACAGGGCCATTAAAATAGCAGCAAACATCACCAACCAGCAAATTAAGGACATCAATTCAGCTCCAGCATACTCAATCGCCTGTGATGAGTCAGGTGATGTTAGCGACATCGAGCAGACAGTGCTGTTATGTAGGTATGTGAATTCCGATGGGCCGCAGGAAGAAGTCATCGAGTTGATACCACTAAAAGGCCAAACGCGAGGGGAGGACATCTGTGAGGCTGTGCTGAATTGTTTGAAAGCCAAAGAAATAAACACCACCCACCTGGTGTCCGTGGCGACTGATGGTGCACCAAGCATGAGAGGAGCACAGAAGGGGTTTGTGACTTTACTTCAGAAATCACTGGGTTGAAAGCTGCGTACATTTCACTGCATTTTGCACCAAGAAGCACTGTGTGCTCAAACATTTCCCCCCGAATGTATGGAAGTGATGGATACCTTGTTATCTAGATAGTGAACAAAATAATGGCAAAAGGGTTAAATCCCCGACAGTTCTGTTCACTGTTAGATGAAGTTGACAGCACATATTCTGATCTTTTGCTGCATAACAAAGTCCGGTGGCTGTCCAGAGGAGAGGTGCTGAAACGGTTTGTTGCTTGTCTGGAACATGTGAAAACCTTCCTAGAAAGCAAAGGCCTCACCTATCCGACCTGGAAGATGCCAATTGGTTAGAAAAGTTGCACTTCATGGTGGATATGACAGCACAAGTCTCCAGGGACAGCCGTGCAGATGCTGGAGGATGTTTTGGCATTTGAGTGCAAGATGACAGTGGTCGCCAGAGATATACAGAGTCACGCTCTCTCATTTTCCCTTCCTGAAAAAGATCAAAGAAGAACATAATCACATAAATTGTGAGTATTTACACGGCGCAATCAGCAAAATGCAAAATGCACAAGAAAAAAGCACATTATTCTTCCCTGTCACTCCCCTGGACACTAAATATGTCTGCATTCACAGGAGTAAGCAACCCGATCTTGAAATTGAACTGGCTGACATGGCTGATAAAGACTTATACCCATAACTATGATGTCTTTGGTCCATGATCTATTTTCTCATGCCTCTTCTGGATTCTGCTTTTCTTTTCTTTTTTATTCTTTTAGAGTACCGTGGAAATAATGAGGCATCAACCACGGGTTCTTTATTGTGAAATGAACAGGAACCGAGATTTAATGTTGACACAAAACTTGACAAAGTAATCATTCATTTCAATTCAGGGAAAAGCCAAAAGAAGAGTTCACAGGTTAAAGCGAAAGTCTAACTAAAGCAGAGCGCGCAACACCGTGACGCCACTCTACCATTGCCAGGCAAACACTCTTGCCAGGGACAAAAAGGTATAAATTACGAACATTCAAATACAACAGAAGTCACACCTAGTGGTGCAACTAGGCAACTACCTTACATCTGCATCAATTTTATTAAAACAACAAAATGTGTTTTATTCATTTAAAGGTCAAATATATTTTGCGGCTCCAGGCAAATTTTATTTGGTGGGAGAAGGGCCAAAATGGCTCTTTTGGTGGCAAAGGTTGCAGACCCCTGTCCTATGGGAAGACCACTGCACCAGTATTCTAAGGCCTTGTGTTGTTGTGAAAAAGAAGAGAGAGTTTCCAGGAAACAAATAAAGTGAGTTAACACAGCAATCATCTCTGCTTATCATTCATGTTATATAAAGCAAGAAGATATAACATATTGGCAAAGAGGATTGAAGAGTGATGAACTCCAAAGATGTTCTTCTGACTCAGTGGTGATTGGGAGAGTTTCCTCCCAGATGGAAAGTGTCGAGGCATGCCAGGCACGACTGCACCGGTCCTGGAAGACGGGAAGGTGAATGAGAGATGAGAGAGAGAGAGACAAGAGACTGAGAGGCGTGACACTGATGTGAGGCCTTTTAACTTCTGTGGAGGTCACACCTCTGGGGGATCAAAGAGCCAATGGTGTCTTGAACATTTGGAGAGAAAATGTACGACTCTTTGTCTTCGAGCATGGTATTTTGCATATGTAACTGGATTGGGTGCTGATGCAAAACCAGTGTTATCAGATGAGTTGTCTTTGGTTGCCATGGAACCAGAGGCCTGTTCTGCCTTTTTGAGGTGTTAGTTTCATTTCGGGGGAAGGGTCCATAGACCCTCATAGATGGCTTGTTGGTTGAGTGAGGAGTGTTAGGGATTATTTGTTGAATATAACAAATAATTGTGTGTCTGATTGGCCCAAACGCTACAATGGGCAAGAAAAACCAATAGCCTTTGCCTCATCATTGAGCAGAGTAGAGCAAAACTATGCTCGAATTGAAACAGAGCCACTCAGAAATTTTTACCAATATCTGTATGGGCACAAGTTTACATTGCGACTCAGATGCAGCACTGGGCTTTGATGTTGGCAGCCTATGATTACAATATCCAGTATAGAGAGGGTGCACACCACTGTAATGCAGATGGGCTATCACGACTACCTCTACCAACTGCACCTCAAGTTAAGATGACACTGTGGAGTTGCTCCAAGTAAAACACCATGATGCCTTGCCGGTGTTGTGTTCAGATGTTTGTAAGGAAGCGAAGTCTGAGCCTGGTTTCTCCCAAGGTTTTTTCTCCATTCTGTCACCGATGGAGTTTTGGTTCCTTGCCGCTGTCGCCTCTGGCTTGCTTAGTTGGGGACACTTCATTTCCAGCGATATCGTGGACTTGATTGCACAGAGACTATTTAAACTGAACTGAGCTGGATGATGACATCACTGAATTCAATGATGAACTGCCTTTAACTGAAAATTGAGTGTTTACTATTTTGATTTTGCATTATTGACACAATATTTTCCTAATTAATGCTGCACAGTTGCTTTGACACAATCTGTATTGTTAAAAGCGCTATATAAATAAAGGTGACTTGACTTGACCCCACTATCTCACAAGTAATGGAGATTGTGGCAACTGGACATTTTCCACAAATCACAGATTCAAACAATGTGCTTGCCCCATACTTGAACAAGAAAGATGAGTTGACTGCTCAACAAGGTTGTCTCATCCCTCGTAAGCTGAGATCCAGGGTACTGACAGAGCTGCACACTGGAGATCTGGGTGTCGTAAGGATGAAGGCCCTTGGAAAAGGCCAGAGTCACCTTGGCAATGCATTCATGTGGACTTTTGAAGGACACATGTACTTGGTAGTAGTGGATGCTCACTCCAGACAGCCCAAGGTGTGTGTAATGGAATCAACGTCTATTCAGATGCTAAGAGGATTTTTTTAGTCATCGTGGACTCCCAGAAGTGTCTCTGTTCTCCTCAGATGAGTTCCAAACATTTCTCAAGGATAATGGAGTGGCACATACACATTCTGCACCTTTTCACCCAACGAATGGCTTAGTCAAATTTGATAGATTTTTGTGAACATCCTACAGTATGTCAGAAGAAACATAATTTCCGAGTCTCGATCCAATCTCAATCAATGTACCATTAAGCTCCTGGCAAGGTTTTAAGGTTCAGTTTTAAGGGTAAGCCTTTAAGGTTCACCTTGGTGGTACAAGTCATTTCTGTTATGCATGTTACAGTTACACACTGTTATACATATTAACAGTTCATTTAATTATTATAGTGTTTAATCACAGTTGTCTGTTTTTATTGTATTACACAGGTGTATAATTGTACCATGCTATATGTATATATGTAAAAAAAGCTGAGAAGATATGCACTTTTTTGTTCATGATGTGTATGTAACATTGTTACTGAAGTGAGAACAACACTGTGGAGAGGAAATGTGATGTATGCACTCAATGTTTGTGTCACGATGTCACACACGAGGGACGAGGAGACGCTGCAGAATGCTTTTAACAGGACTTTATTGGAACCAAGGGAGACGAACACAGGAAGACCTTCACCGGAAGACGTACAACAGCGGACCGAGAAGTAGGGACTGGGAACACTTTAAATACACACAGGAGGAGGGGATCACGAGACACACCTGGGAGCAATGACACATCATGGGGAACACCTGGGACAAATGAACTAAACTAATCAGGGGAGGAACAGGAAACTAATCAAATAAGGGCATGGGAAGGCACATGGGGAGCAGGACACACACAACACATGGAACAGAGTCTGACAGTTTGCAGTGCACTAGAGGGCACTCTAGTTTATTCCCTTGTATGTCGTGTTGTTGTGGAAAAGAAGACAGAGTTTCAAGTAAACAAAAAAGTGAGTTACCACGGCAGTCATCTCTCTGTATAATTTATGTCATATAAAGCAAGAAGACAACACACGACACCCGGTTTTAAATGTCCAAAGGCAGGCATGGCATGAGGTATGGCAAGGTGGTGCAACGTCTTGTTCCCTTCTCGGGGAAAAGACTTACATTCGTAACCTGAGATGTTTCCTTTCGAGTGGTTAATGATTGTTGTGTGTGTTTGAAGTCCTTATGATTTGTCAGTTCATTTGTGTGAGCACTTTTTTGGCTTAAATGTGCTGAAGCATGTTTTTTGATCTGGCTCTTTGGAAATCATACTGATCTTGTGAGGTATAACCATTCCCAGTATACTGTAGTATAAACACTAACTTTATTTTGATATCAGCGCTGCTGAAGCTCTTTTGCTGCAGTAAACATGTTAAACATGTTAATGTTAAAAAGGAATGAGGCTGAGCACTAAAGAAATTTGCTTTCATTGGCTGTTTTTCCCAGATGTTCGTTCAGAGGCCTGTTTTCTCACCTACGATGAAGATGTGTGTATGCAGCCGGTACCAGGACGCTTCCGCATGGACATGTGTTGCTGTACGGTGGGTTTGGCCTGGGGCAAAGATTGTGAATTGTGCCCTGAGCCTGGCACAAGCCCGTTTGATGCTCTGTGCCCGAGAGGACCAGGCTTTGCCAACAAAGGGGACATGCTCACTGGCAGAGCTGTCTATAAAGGTCAAATAAATACTGCTGCTCTGGAGTATTTTGATTTCACTGTTATTTGTTATCACTGTCTGCTCTTATAAAGTTCATACTGTATTTTTCATTAATGACATTTATCTAATCCTCTCTTTGTCAGATATCAATGAGTGTAAAGTTTTCCAAAGCATCTGTATTCATGGAAAATGTCGAAACACCATTGGAAGCTTCAGATGTCGTTGTGACAGTGGCTTTGCACTGGATGCCAATGAGCAAAACTGCACAGGTGATTCTGATTGTCTGTGAAGATATAAATAGCGAATCCTTTCCATCAGTATAGAATGACTAGAGAAATAATGACGACGTTAACCAATGATAATGGTGCTGTCACAGACCACTGAGTTGCATTCTGGTATCAAATATTATAAACTCTTTTATTTGAATAAATCCATTGTTTCATTCTTTTCAGATTAAGGTTTGCGCTGCCCTTTGAGTATCTGTGCATACATTCAGTTGAAAATGATAAAGCATTTCATGTGTTTCTCTACATGAGTGTGTGAATTTTCACAGATATTGACGAGTGCGTGATCTCTCCTGATGTTTGTGGCCATGGCACGTGTGTGAACACTCTGGGCAGTTTCCAGTGTGACTGTTTCCCTGGCTATGAGAGGGGATTTATGTTGATGAAGAACTGCTTGGGTGAGTGACACTTCATTGACATTAATATACTCTCCATTATTAAGTTGGCTTGAAAAAGAAATCCGAATTAAACTTCTTCTTCTTTTTTTTCTTCTTCTTCTTCTTCTTCTTCTGAGACCAAATTTTAAAATGCATCTCCTCCTAGACTTTAAAGCTACAATCACCAAACTCGGGTCAGACCTTCAGACTGGTCTGACTCGGGCTGCTATATCTTTTCTAATTGATCCGGCTTACGGTTTTCGTAAACCAGACTATCAAAACCACCTAAAATCCCATAGACTTTCATTGAGGGAGTGAAAACTTTTATACAATAAGACTTATGGTGTATTTAAGCTGTCTATTGCTATAGCAAAGCTTAACAACTCCCTACTGAAAAAACTTTGTTGCTAATCATGCTAGCAACATGCTAGTAACTTGCTAATAATGCTAACAAC
>NW_015645128.1:52761-53173 GCF_001515625.1 Sinocyclocheilus rhinocerous
TGCTAATGACATGCTAGTCACTTGCTAGTTATGCTAACAAAATGCTAGTCACTTGTTAATCATGGTAACAACATGCTAGTCACTTGCTAATCATGCTAGCAACATGCTAGTCACTTGCTAATCATGGTAACAACATGCTAGTCACTTGCTAATCATGCTAATTACATGCTAGTCACTTGCTAGTCATGCTTGCAACATGCTAGTTACTTACTAATCATGCTAGCAACATGCTAGAAACAGGTAAACAACATGCCAGTTATGGTTTTAAAGTGGTTTTAGCCACTTTTTTAGCAGGTCAGGCTAGTCTTAGGTGGATTAGCATAGAAACATGATAACAACATGTTAGTAACTTGCTAATCAGGCTAGAAACATGCTAGTCACTTGCTAATCATGCTGGAAACATGCTAGCGAC
>NW_015645128.1:53199-57086 GCF_001515625.1 Sinocyclocheilus rhinocerous
CAACATGCTAGTCACTTGCTAATCATGGTAACAACATGCTAGTCACTTGCTAATCATGCTAATTACATGCTAGTCACTTGCTAGTCATGCTAGCAACATGCTAGTTACTTACTAATCATGCTAGCAACATGCTAGAAACAGGTAAACAACATGCCAGTTACTTGCTAATCATGCTAACGACATGCTAGTCACTTGCTAGTTATGCTAACAAAATGCTAGTCACTTGTTAATCATGGTAACAACATGCTAGTCACTTGCTAATCATGCTAGCAACATGCTAGAAAAATGTTAACGACATGCTAGTAACTTGCTAGTCACTTGCTAATCATGCTAGCAACATGTTAGAAATATGTCAACGACATGCTAGTAACTTGCTAATCATACTAACGATGGGCTAGCCACTTGCTAGTCATGCTAGCAACATGCTAGTCTCTTGATAATCATGCTAGCAACATGCTAGTCACTTGCTAGTCCTGTTAGCAACATGCTAGTCACTTGTTAATCATGCTAACAACATGATACCGACATGCTAGTAACTTGCTAATCATGCTAGCAAAATGCTAGAAATATGCAAACGACATGTTAGTAACTTGCTAATCATGCTAACAATATGCTAGTGACTTGCTAGCCATGCTTGCAACATGCTAGTCACTTGATAATCATGCTAGCAACATGCTAGTCACTTGCTAATCATGGTAACAACATGCTAGTCACTTGCTAATCATGCTAGCAACATGCTAGTCACTTGCTAATCATGGTAACAACATGCTAGTCACTTGCTAATCATGCTAGCAACATGCTAGTCACTTGCTAATCATGGTAACAACATGCTAGTCACTTGCTAATCATGCTAGCAACATGCTAGTCACTTGCTAATCATGGTAACAACATGCTAGTCACTTGCTAATCATGCTAGCAACATGCTAGTCACTTGCTAATCATGGTAACAACATGCTAGTCACTTGCTAATCATGCTAGCAACATGCTAGTCACTTGCTAATCATGGTAACAACATGCTAGTCACTTGCTAATCATGCTAGCAACATGCTAGTCACTTGCTAATCATGGTAACAACATGCTAGTCACTTGCTAATCATGCTAGCAACATGCTAGTCACTTGCTAATCATGGTAACAACATGCTAGTCACTTGCTAATCATGCTAGCAACATGCTAGTCACTTGCTAATCATGGTAACAACATGCTAGTCACTTGCTAATCATGCTAGCAACATGCTAGTCACTTGCTAATCATGGTAACAACATGCTAGTCACTTGCTAATCATGCTAGCAACATGCTAGTCACTTGCTAATCATGGTAACAACATGCTAGTCACTTGCTAATCATGCTAGCAACATGCTAGTCACTTGCTAATCATGGTAACAACATGCTAGTCACTTGCTAATCATGCTAGCAACATGCTAGTCACTTGCTAATCATGGTAACAACATGCTAGTCACTTGCTAATCATGCTAGCAACATGCTAGTCACTTGCTAATCATGGTAACAACATGCTAGTCACTTGCTAATCATGCTAGCAACATGCTAGTCACTTGCTAATCATGGTAACAACATGCTAGTCACTTGCTAATCATGCTAGCAACATGCTAGTCACTTGCTAATCATGGTAACAACATGCTAGTCACTTGCTAATCATGCTAGCAACATGCTAGTCACTTGCTAATCATGGTAACAACATGCTAGTCACTTGCTAATCATGCTAGCAACATGCTAGTCACTTGCTAATCATGGTAACAACATGCTAGTCACTTGCTAATCATGCTAGCAACATGCTAGTCACTTGCTAATCATGGTAACAACATGCTAGTCACTTGCTAATCATGCTAGCAACATGCTAGTCACTTGCTAATCATGGTAACAACATGCTAGTCACTTGCTAATCATGCTAGCAACATGCTAGTCACTTGCTAATCATGGTAACAACATGCTAGTCACTTGCTAATCATGCTAGCAACATGCTAGTCACTTGCTAATCATGGTAACAACATGCTAGTCACTTGCTAATCATGCTAGCAACATGCTAGTCACTTGCTAATCATGGTAACAACATGCTAGTCACTTGCTAATCATGCTAGCAACATGCTAGTCACTTGCTAATCATGGTAACAACATGCTAGTCACTTGCTAATCATGCTAGCAACATGCTAGAAACATGTTAACGAAATGCTAGTAACTTGCTAATCATACTAACGACGTGCTAGTGACTTGCTAGTCATGCTAGCAAAATGCTAGTGACTTGCTAATCATGCTAAAAACATGCTAGTCTCTTGCTAATCATGCTTGCAACATGCTAGTCACTTGTTAATCATTCTAGCAACATGCTATAAACATGCTAACGACATGTTAATAACTTGTTAATCATGCTAACGACATGCTTGTCACTTGCTAGTCATGCTAGCAACATGCTAGTCACTTGCTAATCATGCTAACAACATGCTAGTCACTTGCTAATCATGCTATCAACATGTTGGAAACATGCTAACGACATGCAAGTAACTTTGTTAATCATGCTAGCAACATGCTAGTCACTTGCTAATCCTGCAAGCAATATGCTAGTCACTTGCTAATCATGTTAGCAACATGCTAGTCACTTACTAATCATACTAACAACCTGCTAGCGACATGCTAGTCACTTGCTAATCATGCTAGCAACATGCTAGAAAAATGTTAACGACATGCTAGTAACTTGCTAGTCACTTGCTAATCATGCTAGCAACATGTTAGAAATATGTCAACGACATGCTAGTAACTTGCTAATCATACTAACGATGGGCTAGCCACTTGCTAGTCATGCTAGCAACATGCTAGTCTCTTGATAATCATGCTAGCAACATGCTAGTCACTTGCTAATCATGCAGTCATGCTATCAACATGCTAATCACTTGCTAATCATGCTAGCAACATGCTAGTCACTTAGCAAATTAGTTAAAAATGAAAACCCTCAAACTTTTAGCTTTTAAAACTACTTCAAACTTTCTGGCTAGGCTTTTTCAAGCCAACTTAAAGTTTGTCTACAAACTTTGCTATCTAGTTACCATTCCATTTTTTAATCAAGTTTTATGTACTGTGCAAAATTTGCTATATTAATACAATAAACAGGTCATGACATGCCTGTTTTCATTATTTTATTTTGTGGCTGGAGGTTCACTTAAAATGTGTTTTCACTTACCATGTTCACTTAAAATTGTTTGCACAAAAAGCAGTTGTATATTTTAGTGGCGAGCGGTGACTTCTTTAACCAGGTATGCTCTCTGTTTTATCAGAGACCACAAATAAGAAACACCTTGACGTGCTGATTTTAAAATAGGGCTCTTCCCACATGCTTACACACACATATTTTTAAGAATGGGGAAAACAAATGGAACATTATAAATCCTTAGAAATTTTGACTTTTATTAGTTTGATCCGAGCGGCAACCTCCCGCTCTCTCTCTTGAAGCCAACAAGGAAGTGACTTAAACTGTAATTCATCGACTGGCCGCTAGAGGCTGGCTGCAAAAGGGAGTCAATCCCATAGACTCCCCATGTTAAAATGGCCAACTTTACAGCAGAAAAAAACATGTTTACAGCCTGGTTCAAAAAATTATTTTGGTCTATATAGCTAATTTTGCCCTTCATGACAACTGTGAGGGGGGTGAATTTTTTAATAACTCATCCGTTTAAATTATATTAAGCCTTAAAATTCTGCATAATTAAGAGCGTGGTCACTTGAGTGATAGGTGGATTGCCGCTGCTGTCTCTATCAGCCGCTGAACTTGGCATCTCTGCCGTGTTTCTGCTTTTGTTTTATTCAGTCTATGGGTTATTTTCGTGATTATTTCTTAAAATTATCAAATAAAATGTCTTGTTGTGCGGTTAATTGTTCTAAC
>NW_015645128.1:57289-88086 GCF_001515625.1 Sinocyclocheilus rhinocerous
TCTGCCAAGATGGCGACGACCGGCTCCGCCCACTTTGGGCTTCAAAACAGCTCTTCAGAATTCAACGGGTGACGTCACGGACACTACGTCCATGTTTTTATACAGTCTATGGTTTGATCAAGCATGTTGCCAAATAACGTGTACTTTCAAAATGTGTTTTTATGTGGACTTCCCGCCCCTGGTATATTTGCAAAACATAACAAAACCACACAAAAGGTAAGTTGTGAACCCAGTTGTGGGATTTATTCAATGAAACAGAATGAATCAAACAAAGGCAGCTTCACATAACAGGGAGATACATGTGCAGAGCACCCAGCTGGAAACATAATACAGAACTTGATAACCACAGGATAAAAAGATAGCGTGACTTTCCAGGAAAACATATGGTAATAACTCGGTTGGCTTTCACAGTTTATCAGCATTACCAACTTGAAGCATAACAATGGAAAGAATTACATATTCAGGTAAGTGTATCTCAGGTGAGTATAACCCAGGGCAGATCACCATACACAGGTGCAGGAGTAAATCAGGGTGTGTATACCACAGGTAAGTCTCACAATATGATCAGGATATCATTTCCAGGAGCAGGGCACATTTGCAGACAAGTATATAGTGAGCAGGTCGAGGGGAAACAACAACAGGTGTGTAACTGAGGTACAAGTCTTTTAGTGCTGGGATATAAAAATAGTGATCCTGATACAGGAGAAATAGGCCAAGAAGCTATTCACAGTCACTTATCTCAAAAACACGATGATGCACAAGAGGACAATCTCATTTGTAACAAGCGTCACTCCAAACAATCCAACATTTCTCCCATTCCCACTGAAGCTGCTGCCCTCTCTATGCTCCAGTCTACTGAACCCATGCAAAATGGCTACACCAGAGTCTCATTAGAGGAGAGTACCTATGCTTTTACTGTGGCCAACCCAACCATCACTGCAACTCCTGTCCCAATGAAGGCCACAGTGCTTAAAAGAAAGAAGTGTGTAATAAACACTCTCTCACTTCCCTTCATCAAATTTTGACACTGTCTCCCTGGAGGTTGGATTAGGAGGAGTGAACGGGTGCCATACATGCTCAAAGGATACAGGCAGACTGTTGGAGGCATCCCTACCCCAACCACCAGGCAGGCCAGAGGGTCTGGCTTTCCACAAGAGACCTGCGTCTACGGCTACCTAGCAGATAGCCCAGTCCCAGGTATGTAGGTACATTCCGCATTACCACACAGATAAATCCTGTGACCTAAAGACTTGTTCTTCTTGCTAATTACTGGATCTCTACTTCATTTCATTTATCATTGCTGAAACCGGTCCACCCTGCACCAATCATGGAACCTGAACCTCCACCACCACTGGAGATTGATGAAAATCCAGCATACTTGGTAAAGGAAATTATGGACTCAAGAAGAAGAAGGAGCCAGAAGCAATATTTGGTGGACTGGGAGGGATACGGACCAGAGGAGAGATCCTGGGTAGCTGCCAGGGATATTCTGGATCCTTATATTACTTTCCAAACACACCAGGACTGCCCAGCACCCAGACCCCTTGGTTGAAGACTAAGACACCCCAGTTGAAGAACACCGGGATCTGAAGAACACATCTGCTCCCTCCAACCACCAGAGGGAGCCCTCACCAAAATAATGATCTCACTCAATTTCCTCTACAGTCACTTCCTTTTTGCCATGTATAAAGAGCCATGCTTTCCTGTATTATGTTGCAAAGTCTTGCCAGTCTTGCCTGCCTTACTGAGCATTTTCCATTGCCATTGTTACTGTCTGTTGTTATGACCATTGCCTGTTTTTTGGACTCTTCGTTTAATCGATTACTGTTTCTGATTTAACTGCTTATTTGGACTGTCTATTTTGATCTTCGACACCTGCTTGTGTTTTTGACCATCTCTTCACCTGTTGATTTGGATTGTTGCTTTTAATAAACTTCAAATGGATTCAAAACCAATACTAAGTCCATTACATCGTGCTTCACATGTCTTTTTCCTGTGAAATCTTTACTGATTTTTATAAACATAAGAATAACTTTGATATTGTTAGTTGCCTAATATTTCAAGATGAACATTTACTGGACTGAAGCAGCTCAGCTTTTTTAGACATTGTTTTTTTTTTTTTAAGAAAATTCAGTGAGTCTCAGATATGATCAATAGGATTTTGAGGAATGTTTGTTTCCAGAAGCTTTACTTTTACTGTTTCTCAGTGGAGGAATTATATTCTCAAGCCTCTAAAAAGCTCAAATCTTTTGAGAACTGTTTATTTTCATGTCTCTGTGACGAGTGGGGCGGGGCTGAGAGCTGTGGGAACGGAGCGAGGCCGGTGGAGTAAATGATAATGAGCGACGCCTGCGCCTCTCACTGGTCTCGAGTTCCACATAAGAGCTCCGGAATGATAAAAGGAGGAGTGACGAAAGTGAAGGACGAGAGAGGACCTGGCCTGGACTGCTTATGTTGTTGTTTTATTTTATGTGGCAGTCGCCCGTGAGGGGCTGCCACTTTTACTTTCGTTCTGTGTTTGTTTATTTGTTTATTAAAGTTTTGTGTTTAAAGGTTGCCGGTTCCTACCTCCTTCTTCCCAATCTACGAACTTTGTTACATTGGTGCCAAAACCCGGGAGGAAGGAGGGACACGCTGTCAGAGAGCCCTCGCTGCTGAGGGGGATCACAGTGCTGAGGAGATCGGGCAGCAGGAAGAAGCGGAGACCGCCGTTGGCTGCCCGAGGCGGTGGTGCTGGAGCGATGGAAGACAAGGTGGGACAGAGAGCTCGCTGCCGCACTCCTGGGTTGAGGAGGGGTGGCTGCCGTCCGAGAGGGAGCGGAGGAGTTGGTGCCGTTCACCAGGAGGCCGGAGCCTGCTGTCGTCCGTCATGTTTGGGGAGGAGCAGGTAATGGGGGACTCGCTGCCCTCAACAGGAAGAGCCATCGCCGTCCGCCAGGAGGCGGAGGAGCATCGAGCCATCCACCAAAGATGTCCAGTACAATCGCATGGCACCGCGAGTGAGAGCCTCTCAGCTGGTTGAGGACCAAGCGGCAGTGTGTCCGGGAACCAGACCGAGAATTTTTTTTCTTTTCTTTTCCTCTCTCGTCTCTTTCTCTCCTCATCCTTCCGTTTTCTTTTCTCTCCTCGTCTGTCCTTACCCCCAGGTACATCACGGCTGCCGTGATCGCCTTCCCCGGAGTGGGGAGGGGGGGAAGTAGAACGCAAACAAAGGCAGCGTGAGTCCCCCCCGGCCTGTGAGGGGCGATGGGGGTATGTGATGAGTGGGGCGGGGCCGAGAGCTGTGGGAATGGAGCGAAGCCGGTGGAGTAAATGATAATGAGAGACACCTGCACCACTCACTGGTCTCAAGTCCCACGGAGGAGCTCCGGAAGGATAAAAGGAGAAGCCAAGACAGTGAAGGACGAGAGAGGACCAGGCCTGGACTATTTATGTTGTTGATTTAATATGTTTTATGCGGTAGTCGTCCGTGAGGGTCTGCCGCTTTTACTTTCGTTTTGTGTTTGTTTATTTATTTAAATTTTATGTTTAAATGTTCACCGGTTCCCGCCCCTTCTTCTCGATCTACGAACGTTGTTACACTCTCAATCATCATTGTATTGCATTGCATTATATGTTTTGATCATTCTTACTAAAACATATTATTAGAAAAATAGAGTGACTACTAGGAGTTGAACGACTTCTGATATTTTGAAGTCGACTTTTATGTGATGAAAGTCGAGTCGAAGTCGACTAGTCGCTGATGACGTCATTAAGGAACAAATAAGTCTGGGGCTGTGACAAACACCTTGTGCATAGCTATGACATATGACACAGCGCTGCCCACATGGCTGTTGCTCCTATAACAGCTTTTTTATCAGTTCTTTTGTCTTTGGGTCGTTATATTTCTCACAGATTTCTGCTCATTCTAAATCAGATACAACTACTGATATTTATATTATTTTATGTAAGCATCTGCTATACAGTTATAAAGATCTATTATAAAGATTATCAGTGGTGGACAGGGGCCATCATGGGCACTCTGCAGTTTGTGATGCACTGTGTTTTCTGACACCTTTCTATCATGGCCAGCATTAAGTTTTTTAGCGATTTGAGCTACACTAGATCTTCTGTGTGATTGCACCAAACGGACTAGCCTTCGCTCCCCATGTGCATCTGTGAGCCTTGGGTGCCCATGCCCCTGATGCCGGTTCACTGGTTGTCCTTTTGTGCACCTCTTATGGTAGGTACTAACCACTGCATACGGAGAGATGTTCTGACACAGCTGTCTAACCATCACTATTTTGGCCCTTGTCAAAGTCGCTCAGATGTTTTCACTTGCCCATTTTTCTTGCTTCCAACACATGAAATTCAAGAACTGACTGTTTAATTGCTGACTAATATATCCCACCCATTGATAGGTGCCATTGTAATAATGTAATCAATGTTATTCCCTTCACTTGTCAGTGGTTTTAAAGTTGTTTTAAAGTTCCTGATCAGTGTATGTAGTAGCTGTGTCTGCAAGCCATGCATTACTAAACATACTGTTGGTTTCCAAAGGTTTCTTAAGGATGTCCCCAGAGTTGCAATAGGATCCCGGGAAACTAGACAGGGTGGAAGGATTCCCATGAGTATTTTCTTTGACATGAATTTATAGAGCCATGATTATGAGAGTAACCATCATTGTGGTGTGTATGTGTGTGCTTTTTTGATGCTGTAGATATTGACGAATGTGAACTAAACCTCTCACTGTGTAATGGAGGCACCTGTGAAAATACTGATGGCAGCTATAGGTGTGTGTGTCCACCTGGTCATCAGCTGTCTGTGGACGGCAGTGCCTGTGATGGTGAGAACTAAATTATATCATATCTCACTCTTGTTTGTTCAGTAGACACCATCTACAGAACTATTTAGAACTTCTCAGCTCAATTACATTATCATACATAGACCCCTTCTTGAAATAAACCATTTTAACGCAAATATATTTTGTCTTGATTTTGTCTGATTATTCTCATGGATCTGATGGATGTTACTGCTTGTCTGCAGATGTGAACGAGTGTGAGTTGAGCAGCACATTGTGTCTTAATGGCAGATGTGTGAATGTGGTGGGGACGTACCAGTGCTCCTGTAACTCTGGTTACCGGATGACACCTGATAGGAAAGGCTGCACAGGTCAGAGTTTTGCATTAGATTAGCTTTAGATGAACTTTTAATGACTTTTAACTCTCCATTTTATCTGTTCATTTACTTCTTGCCCATCCACTCTCATGTGTGAATGAATAGATAGATTCATGAAAAAAAGAGAATATAATCACAAAGTGGGTATACATTCACACTACTCAAAAGTAAAAACTGTATCATTGAGAAATATTATTACAATCTAAAATGGCTGTTTTCTATGTGAATATATTTAAAAACTTTAATATATTTATACATTTAATATATATTTTAATATATGTCTGTTTTGATGTCCTTTGCACTCTTCAGATATAGATGAGTGTACGATAGAGAATGGAGGATGTGAGGTGTACTGTAGTAATTCAGAGGGGAGTTACTCCTGCAGCTGCGGTCAGGGTTACACTCTGACGCCGGACCAAAGGACATGTGCAGGTGCGTTCTTAACACTAGCTGATCTGCTACCAAACCTGATAAACCACTGTTCACCGTCTTCTATATCTAACACAGCAGCTGTTTATTTCCAAACATATCTGATTTAGTGCTGTATAAAATTGCAATTTTATTGAATACTGAGGAACAAACTGTATGTCCGGTTGTACACATACATGCATTGATTCTCCTGTCTCTCTCTGTGTCTCATCAGATGTGAATGAATGTGAAGAGCATGTTGACATCTGTGAAGGTGGTCAGTGCACTAATGTCCCTGGAGAATATTACTGCATGTGTCATGAAGGATTCATGACTTCTGTGGACATGAGGACATGCATTGGTATGCTGCTCAGTTCTGTTTTTTATTTTTTTAAGAAACTATATGTTTGTTCATTTGTATATAATTCAGCTTACACAGCACATTTCTCAAGTTTATATATAAAACAAATAAGAACAAAAATAAGACAATATCCGTGTTAATTCTATGCATGTTTTAAAAGTTAGTGTCACAAGAATGGATGCATATTTTACCAGAAGTATCAAGTCTTTCTGTACTGGCTCTCTCTTCAAATGTACACAGTCATCTGACGATCTGATTTTGGTTTAGTCTGTTGCTGTGGGGCCTTTGTTTGCAGATGTGAATGAGTGTGAACTCAACCCCAACATCTGTGTGTTTGGGGAGTGTGAGAACACCAAGGGTTCTTTCATCTGTCATTGTGAGATGGGTTACGCCGTGAAGAAAGGAACTTCTGGCTGCACCGGTGAGACCTGATCCAGAAAAACACGTCAGAATAATTTACTGTGTGTGATGTGTACCTTATACTCAGTATTATAAATACTACCATACTGTACTTACACTGATAAGTTAATACTCCGCAGTTTGCATTAGTTGTTAGTGGTGTTTGTATTGGTATGTAGTGTAATCTCTTATGCTCTGATCCAGATGTTAATGAGTGTGAGATTAACACTCACAACTGTGACACACACGCCACCTGTGTCAACACACCGGGACATTACCGCTGCACCTGCAGTGACGGATGGTCTGGTGATGGAGTCAGATGTGCTGGTGTGTGTTAGTTATGATTTACCATGTTACTGGGATAGAATGTTGTGTAGTCTGTAATATTTATTTTCCGAATCAGAAATATGCATGGATTAATTTTAACCTCTTTGTGGTTGTGATTCTTGACATGCTGTATAAGAAAATCAGTGTTGTATAAAGTGTCATCATAACTAAAATTAAAGACATATCATTGGAAAATTAGGTTACACTTTATTTCGATAGTCCACTTTAGACATTCTATTAACTATAAGTAACTTTGTAACTACATGTCAACTACATGTCAACTAATTCTCATTAATTTGCAACTACATGTCTACTAACTCTCAGAGTAGACTGTTAGGGTAGGTTTAGGGTTAGTAGAATGTTGACAAAGAGAGTGTTAGAAGATATTAAGCAGACAATCTACTAATACTGTACTAACTGCTAGTTGACATGTAGTTGCAAAGTTACTTACTGTTAATAGAATGTCTAAAGTGGACTATCGAAATAAAGTGTTACCGAAAATTATTAGAGTTAAAATTAGAGTAGTCCCTGAAATATACTTCCAATAAGTAAAAGTTACAATAAGTTCTCTTCTGCATTACACTTTTGCTCTAGTGTGTTACTAATCTAGTTTAGATTTTAAACTTGCCATATTGTTGCTCGTAGTCTTTGTCTTTGGTAATTCACTTTAAATAAAAGCTCCTGCTGAATGAATAAATGTAAAAGTAAGTAAATTAGAAATATTCCAGAAACCTATGGGCAGTAATGAATTACTGATTTACTACACATGTCTGTGTCATGGAGTCAACAGCAACGCCAGATCCTTCAGCTCCTCCCACTCATTCTTAATCACCCAAATACTGATGCACTCCACCTGTCAACACCAATCAAGCCCGGTAAAAAGCCACCATCACATCCATTCCTCAGTGTCTGGTGTTGTTGTTCACATGCGTGCATCAACCTCCCTGGCTCCTTACCTGATCTACTTACCTGTTCATCTTCTGTCGTCTGCTCAGCTCTCTGGGTCCATCACCACCTGCAAAGACACCAGTGTGATTATTCAGCTAAGTCTATGCTCTTAACTCTCCAAAAATATCCATATCTGTGATCATCGCTTTCTCCTCTGCAGAAGCCTCAATTAATAAACTCTGTTGAACTGTACTTACCGGTGTTGTCCTCTTCTGTTTGCTGACAGAAGACCAGACCGCAAAATATGCAAATCAACACTGTGATCCAAACCCGGATCTGTTTGCTGAGCTCGTCCAATCCATTTGTCATTCACTTCACTCACTCACCACCTCTTCAACTATCTGCCTCCGTCAGTCCCATGGCCCGTCCGACGACATATTCCTGTGAGGCGGAGGAATGCAGTGGGTTCCTACTCCAGTGCTCCTTATTGTTTGAGACGCAACCCCAATTACTCCCCAGAGATCGGGCCAAGATCACATACATCATCTTGCTCCTGTCTGGATGTGCTCTACAGTGGGTGTGGTCTGTCTGGGATGCCCACGGCCTGATCACAAACTCGCTCACAGCCTTTGTTGCTCACTTCAAGGAAGTTTTTGGCTAAAGTGCCAACGAACTATCATTCAACGACCAACTCTTCCGGTTACATCAAGGTCAATCTTCCGTGAATGATTACGCTCTTCAGTTCCGCACTCTTGCGGCCACCAGCGGCTGGAACGAAGCAGCGCTCATCACCATGTTCTGAAAAGGGCTGAATGTTAACATCCGTCAACAAATGGCTATTTATGGTGATGTTGTGGGGCTAGAGAACTTCATTCAGAGCTTTTCATGCGCATCTCTCAACACCTCACAGTCGGCAATTTTCAAGGCACTGCTGCATCACCTCCGCCCACCTCACCTCCAGCACCAGAACCAATGCAGATTGATCCATACCATCTCACCCGTGCGGAGCATCAACGGAAGAATTAATGGATTGTGCTTGTACTGCAGAGCAGCAGGACATCTGATGTCCCTCTGCCCAGTTTGTCCACCATGCCCAGCGGTGAGTACCCTACAATTGTAACCTATGATTGCGCTATTATCACGCACTATGGTGCAGGTAACCTCTGCTAACCAATCTGTTTCAGCGCAAGGCCTCTTCGACTCTGGATCCTCCGGGAACTTCATCTCACTGAATCTCTTACGACAATTACACCTCAAGAGGGAAATGTGCTCTCAACCACTCAACATTCACACTATCCTGGGAAAACCGCTGGGCAGTGGGAAGATCCTATGCTGTTCCTCTACCATCATGCTCCACATCAGCTGTCTGCATCAGGAATCCATCTCCTTTCTGGTGCTGGACGGTTCTACTGCTAATATCATCCTGGGACATCCTTGGCTGACTTGACATCCCCCTTAAAGGGTTAGTTCACCCAAAAATGAAAATTAGCACATAAATTACTCACCCTCAAGTCATCCTAGGTGTATATGACTTTCTTCTTTCAGACGAATCCAGTCGGAGTTATGTAAAAAATTGTCTTTGATCTTTCAAGCTGTTTCATGGCACTCAGCGGGTGTTGCATGCATCAGTCCAAAAGAAGTTAAATAAAAATTGTTTTGATCTCTCCCCTGCGCTTCCGCGTGTGAGTCACTTCTGAGACTGATGCATGCACCACCCGCTGAGTGCCATGAAACAACTTGAAAGATCAAAGACAATTTTTAATATAACTCCGACTGGATTCGTCTGAAAGAAGAAAGTCATATACATCTAGGATGACTTGAGGGTGAGTAATTTATGGGCTAATTTTCATTTTTGGGTGAACTAACCCTTTAAGTCAAGTGGAACACTGGTGAAATCCTCCAATGGAGTGGTGATTGTCTCCATAAAAGCATGTCTCCTGTTAAAAAGTTTTCTACAGCTCCATTCTCACGACTGTGGAGAGTCCAGAGACCTCGAAGACTCCTGAGATTCCACCTGACTACAGGGCTTTCCAGTGTAGTAAATCAGCTCAAAAGGGAAATATTTATGACTAATTATATCTGCATATGATTAATAATAAATATTTAGATTAGATCTTCGAATTAACTGTAGCAGAATCAATATCACCATTACTTGATCTGTCCGTCCACCGAGCAGACAATGTAATCATTTATCAATTCAAGGAAAGATTATTTTCCTGGCCAAGGAGAATAACTGACCTTCTTTATGCAGTGCTAGCAGTAATTTAGCATCAAAGATCATGCATGATTCTACGCAGACGCTACACCAGGATGTCTTCAGCAAGCAGGCAGCAACGGAATTACCACCTCATTGGCCATGGGTCTGTGCAATTGACCTGCTGCCTGGGGCCATGCTACCTAAGGGTAGAGTATACCTGCTGTCCATACCGGAACAGAAGGCCATGGAGGAGTACATCGAGGAGGCTCTCAGGCAGGAATTCATCCACCCTTCTACTTCACCAGCAACATCCAGCTTCTTTTTTATCAGCAAGAAGGATGGAGGCTTGAGGCCATGCATCGATTACCGTATCCTGAAATCACAAACTGTCAAATATCACTACCCATTTTCTCTGGTCCCAGCCACCCTGGAACAGCTTTGTGGTGCTTGCATCTTCTCCAAACTGGACCTGCATAGCACTTACAACCTCATTCAGATCCGTGAGGGTGATGAATGGAAGACCGCCTTCATAACACCATCAGGCCACTATGAATACCAGGTGATGCCATATGGCCTCTCCAACTCACCCTCTGTCTTCAAAGGATTCATGAATGAGGTGTTCCGGGAGTTCCTCCATCAGTTTGTCATCGTATACATTGATGATATCCTTATCTACTCCCAGAACCTGGCCGAACATTGCCACCAGATGAAACAGGTCCTCGAGAAATTGAGAGAAAACCATCTATACCTCAAATTGGAGAAGTGTGAGTTCCACAGTGACACCATCCAATTCCTGGGTTACATCATCGACCATCAAGGCATTCACATGGACCAGAGGAAGGTACAAGCTGTCAAGGACTGGCCTCAACCTACCACCATCAAAGAACTCCAAAGATTCCTAGGATTTACCAATTTCTACAACCGTTTAATCGCCAAATTCTGTCAGATCTGTGCACCTCTCACCTCACTGCTAAAGAATAAGCCCAAGTCTCCGTTCTGGACTCCCGACGCCGTCAATGCATTCCAGAAACTCAAGGATGCCTTTTGCACCACTCCTATCTTAGTTCATTCAGATCCAAAACTCCCTTTCCTCGTGGATGCTTTAACAGTGGGGGTAGGATTGGTATTGTCACAACGTCACGGAGAGCCTCATACACTCCATCCACTTGCCGTCTACTCTAGAAAGTTATCCCTGGAACTTCCGCTTCCGCCCGCATGGAGTGAACAGCACAGAAGGGAGCTCCTCAAATAAATAACAAATTATTGCTAAATAGACTAATCAACCAAGTAAAGCCTGTACATTTCTGACAAAGAGTCATAACAACAAACTTTTCGACATGAAACCGAGCTTGTGCAAAAAAGTTACATCGACAATCCAGCCCAATACAAAAGCAGAAAGCAGTGAGAGAAAAATGGACGAAGACGACGGCGATTCTCCTATTTCGTTGAGTGCACTCAGAGCGGAACTACATATGCATCGTGAGGCAGTGATTAAAGACATTAAATCGCAAATGGAAAGCCTTCATCTGGAGATGCAAAAGAATCGAGAGGAGATGAAAGAGGACCTGCGTGTGCTACGAGAGGAAATCTTTCCAGAGCTGGCCGCCTTACACAAAGCACAGGCCGAATCGGCAAATGAGTGCATGGAGATGGGGAAAACCCTGAGTGACACGATGGACAGAGTGGCAGTACTTGAACAGTCTCATGAACGCATGGCTAAAGAACACAAGAAAATGCAAGAGAAATGTATGGATTTGGAGAATCGTAGCTGGAGACAGAATTTAAGATTCGTCGGGATTCCACAAGGAGTGGAGGCCGGAAATCCGGTTCGATTCATCAAAGACCTGCTACTGGAGTTATTTGGAGCCGATGACTTGGGGGATTCCAGTATGACTGTAGATCGTGCGCACAGAACTCTAGCGCCAAAACCAAAATCGGGAGAGAGGCCCCAGGCATTAATTGCTCGCTTCCACTACTATTTGGACAAAGAAAAAATTCTGAAGTTATCCAGAAATAAAGGGCGTCTCTACTACAAAGCATCCCCTGTGCATATCTTCCCCGATGTGAGTCCAGAAATTGGCAAACTTCGAGCCACGTTCAATCCAGTGAAACCAAGCTGTGAGCCGCTGGGATAAATTACAGTCTGTTCTATCCGGCCAAACTGACAATCACTGTGGACGGAATCAGATACACGTTTGAACACCCTCGAGAGGCTGAGAAATTTCTTTGAAAGAAGTTTCAAACCTAGATGGCCGATCTGTAAGGCTTGAGTATACGATTAAGCGGAGATGCAGTGTTTATTCATTCTCGGCATGTTCGGACAGAATAATTTAAACAGATCAGTGGATATTAGTAAAGTCTAACGGGACAAAACCGCACCGAACATGTTAAAGTGAAAGAAATACAAGTGTGTAAATAGGTCTATAGAGTACTTTTTTGTAATGTTTTTGGAAAGGAGCTAAGTGGTAAGTCAGACAGTTTATTATCCTTTTTGTTACTGTTATGGGTAAAAAGGGTTCTCTAAACTCGCTCTGTTCTTTTTTTAGGGCTCAATGGAGCGATAAAACGGAGAAACGTATTAGCACATCTTGGGAGACTGGGAGTTGATATCGCATTTGTAAAAGAAACGCATTTAAAGAACCAAGACCAGAGCAGATTAAGAGGAAGATGGGTGGATCAAGTATTTCATTCAAACTTTAACTTTAAGTCTAGAGGTACAGCTATTCTCATAAAGAAGGGTATACAATTTACTGCAACAAAAGTTATTTCTGATTCCAATGGACGTTATGCTATAATAGTGGGGAAACTCTATAACACACCAATATAGTTTGTCAATATATATATGCTCCCAATATAGATGATGAACAATTTATATCTTCTGTTTTGAACATCTTGCCTAATCTGGATACTCACCAGTTGATAATGGGGGGTGATTTTAACTTTGTGTTAGACCCAATCTTAGACAGATCTTCAAATAGAACGGTACCCCTACCCAAATCAGCCAAATTGCTACAAAGGTTTATGAAATCCTTTAAAATAATAGATCCATGGAGATTTACCTTTCCAAACCAACGAAAATATATATATTTTTCGCCAGTTCATCACACATTCTCTAGGATAGACTATTTTTTAATAGATTGCAAACTTTTGTCAGCAGTCACACATTGTGATTATGAAGCAATGGTGATATCGGACCATAGCCCCTTAGTTCTTCAGGTAGTACTTGAAACCAAATATGATATGATTAAATGGAGATTTGATAATAATTTGTTAGCAGATAAGACATTTGTAGAACAAACCAGGGATCAAACAAGGTTATATGTAGAGACAAATAATACGGTAGATGTTTCTAAATCCACAATTTTGGAAGCATTTAAAGCGTACATGCGTGGACAAATTATTTCTTATGTCTTAATCAGGAACCAATGTAAAGAACAAAAAAAGAAATTAACGGACAGAATACTAGAAATAGATCAAGAGTATGCGATTTCCCCCTCACCAGAATTGTATAAAGAGAGGCTTTCTCTCCAGTCAGAATTTCAGTTATTATCCACTTCAGAGACTACTGATCGTTTGATATGGGCAAAAGCCACGTATTATGAGCATGGAGAGAGAGCAGGTAAACTCCTCTATTGGCAAATTAAAGAGACAGCGGCATCAAGAATGATAATGGAAATTAGGAAAGAGACAGGACAAATTACATCCAAGCCACAAGAAATAAATAATATTTTTTAAAACTTTTATATTAAATTATGCTCTTCAGAATCTGTCAACGAACCATCATGTATAGCCCAGTTTCTTGATTCACTTAATATACCCTCCTTAAGCATGAAAGATAGGGAAGTTTTGGAATGGCCACTAACTATTGATGAAATCTATGAAGCAATATCCAACATGCAATGTTCAAAGTCCCCAGGTCCAAATGGTTTCACAACCGAATTTTATAAATGTTTTAGTGACCAAATTTCACCTTTGCTTTTAGAGGTTTTTAATGAATCATTTGAAAGAGGCTGTCTGCCACCAACATTTTATCAGGCTAATATTTCTTTAATACACAAGGCAGAGAAAGACCCCTTAGAGCCTAGTTCATATAGACCTATCAGTCTTCTTGACGTTGATAACAAAAGTTTGGCCAAGGTTTTGGCTACCAGACTTGAGAAAGTTCTCCCCTCTGTGATCTCCACAGATCAAACAGGATTCATCAAGAATCGCATCTTATTCTTTAATATTAGAAGATTATTAAATATTATTTACACATCAAGTCCCAATCCCACTCAGCCCGAGGTACTTATTTCTATAGATGCAGAAAAAGCCTTTGATCGGGTTGAGTGGGATTATCTTTTCACCACTTTGGTGAAATTTGGATTTGGTTCTAATTTTATTTCATTTATTAAATTACTATATGCCCACCCTCAAGCTTCTGTACAAACAAACAATAACAACTCTGGTTATTTTCCATTAAGTCGGTCTACAAGACAGGGTTGTCCTCTGTCACCCCTGCTATTTGCTTTAGCTATAGAACCCTTAGCAATTTCTTTACGTGCATCCACGGTCTATAGTGGGATAATAAGAGGGGGAAAGGAACACAAAGTATCGTCATATGCGGATGACCTTCTAGTTTACATTTCTATCCCTTACAATCAGTACCAACCATTATGTTAATTTTAGAACAATTTGGAAAAATCTCAGGATATAAGATTAATTTTTCTAAAAGTGTTATATTCCCGATCAACCCTAAAACCCAATTAGAAATACTGTCATCTTTTCCTTTTAAACTTGGCAAATTAAAGAGACAGCGGCATCAAGAATGATAATGGAAATTAGGAAAGAGACAGGACAAATTACATCCAAGCCACAAGAAATAAATAATATTTTTAAAAACTTTTATATTAAATTATACT
Organism: Sinocyclocheilus rhinocerous; assembly: GCF_001515625.1. Lineage (NCBI taxonomy): Eukaryota > Metazoa > Chordata > Actinopteri > Cypriniformes > Cyprinidae > Sinocyclocheilus > Sinocyclocheilus rhinocerous. The sequence continues at coordinate 71,928 of NW_015645128.1, forward strand.
CTTCAGAATCTGTCAACGACCCATCATGTATAGCCCATTTTCTTGATTCACTTAATATACCTTCCTTAAGCATGGAAGATAGGGAAGTTTTGGAATGGCCACTAACTATTGATGAAATCTATCAAGCAATATCCAACACGCAATGTTCAAATTCCCCAGGTCCAGATGGTTTCACAACTGAATTTTATAGATGTTTTAGTGACCAAATTTCACCTTTGCTTTTAGAGGTTTTTAATTAATCATTTGAAAGAGACTGTCTACCACCAACATTTTATCAGGCTAATATTTATTTAATACACAAGGCAGAGAAAGACCCCTTAGAGCCTAGTTCATATAGACCTATCAGTCTTCTTGACGTTGATAACAAAAGTTTGGCCAAGGTTTTGGCTACCAGACTTGAGAAAGTTCTCCCCTCTGTGATCTCCACAGATCAAACAGGATTCATCAAGAATCGCCTCTTATTCTTTAATATTAGAAGATTATTAAATATTATTTACACATCAAGTCCCAATCCCACTCAGCCCGAGGTACTTATTTCTATGGATGCAGAAACAGCCTTTGATCGGGTTGAGTGGGATTATCTTTTCACCACTTTGGTTAAATTTGGATTTGGTTCTAATTTTATTTCATTTATTAAATAGATATTTGATTTACCTACTACACATTTTTTTAAATACTTACAAGCTCGCAGTTTTGCTCAAAATAATTTTTCATTGTTTCCTTGTGAGCCGCCAACTTCTCAAATGGAGGCATTGTTTTTGCAGAACCCATTTACCAAAGGAGGAATTTCAATTGTATATAATAAATTATCACAGCTAGAATGTGATGTTTTATTAGAGCATCTAAAGACAGCATGGGAAGATGACCTTGGAATAGATATCGAAGACTGGCAATGGGATGAAGCACAAGAACAAGTTCACTCTTCTTCCTTGTGTATTAGACATGGTCTAATACAATTCAAGATCCTACATCGACTTCACCTGTCTAAACTAAAGCTCTCTAAGATGTTTTCCTCTGTAGACCCACTATGTGATAGGTGCGGTCAAACTCCAGCATCACTAGGACATATGTTTTGGAGTTGTTCTAAGATTAGTAATTATTGGATTTCAGTTTTTCATTTATTGTCAGAAGTGTTGGGAAAGCAATTGGATCCAGACCCAATTTTAGCTGTTTTTGGTGTCAGTAGTGATAATATGGAGCTATCTACGTAGATTGATTTTGCTCAACTGGAAACAGAAAGAGCCACCCCACTGCTCGGCACTGATTAAAAATGTTATGTCCTACCCGCAACTTGAAAAGATCAGATTTTCCCTAAAAATTCAAACTAAAATTTTTTATGCAGCATGGAAGCCTTTTATTAATTATTTTAATAAGAATGCAATAGTTGAACCCTAATGTAAGCAGGAACCCCCCCTTTTTTGTCTTTTTCTTTCTTTTTTCCCCCCTCTTCTTCTCTTCTTTTTCCATATCATTACGATGTTAAAATGGTTAAATTAGGATTTGTATAAAAGTGTAAAAATTTGTATTGGAATGATTTTTGTTTTTGTGCCAATGTAAAAAACTTAATAAAGAGAATGTAAAAAAAAAAAAAAAGTTATCCCTGGCGGAGCAGAACTACGACATTGGCAACAGGGAGCTTCTGGTAATAAAGCTTGCAGGGCAATCAAGCAGGGAGCAAACCACCTGTTTGAAGTCATCACAGATCATCGTAATCTGGAATATCTTCAAGACGCTAAAAGGCTCAACCCTCGACAGGCCCGCTGGGCACTTTTCTTCACCCACTTCAACTTCTCTATTGACTGTTCACAGTCTCTTACCGACCTGGATCAAAGAACCAAAGGGCTGACACACTCTCCCACATCCATCACACCAAGAAGAACAACACACCTCCAGAACGCATACTCACTCCAGCCATTATAGTAAGTACCATTCAGTGGTCCATGGATGACCAGATCACGGAAGCCACTCACTCTGAGCCTGCTCCGCTGGGAGGTCCAGAAGGGAAGGTTTATGTTCCATCATCCCTTCGACTGACCCTTATAGAATCAGTACACTCATCTCCGGGCTCTGGACACCCAGGCAGCCAGCAAACTGTCTTGCTCCTCCAAAACCAGTACTTGTGGCCCAACATGACCTGAGAAGTCTCCCAATTCATTAAGAGTTGCTCACTCTGTGCCATGTCCAAAACCCCCCGTCACCTGCCTCAAGGTAAACTGGTTCCATTATCCATTCCTTGTCGACCCTGGTGCCGTCTCGGAGTAGACTTCGTTACTGACCTCCCTCCTTCCAACTTCAATACCTGTGTCCTGGTGTTCATGGACAGGTTTTCTAAGGCATGCCAACTCATCCCTCTGAGACCGCTGAACACTTATTCCAACATGTCTTCCGTAACTATGGTCTACCCAAGGATATCGTCTCTGACAGGGAACCTCAGTTCATCTCCAGGGTTTGGCAAGTCTTCTTCCAACTCCTAGGGGTTTCCATCAGCTTATCATCTGGATATCACCCACAGACTAATGGCCAGACTGAGCGTAAGATCCAGGAAATTGGGCGATACCTGAGATCTTACTGCCATAGCCATAGTTTCATAGTTTACTGCCATAGACATAGTTTCCTGCCCTTGGCCGAGTATGCCCAAAACTCCCTATGGCAAAGTACCACCGGCCTGACACGCTTTCAGGGCATACTCTGTTCCAGCCACCCCTGTTTCCCTGGTCAGGTGAGACATCAGACGTTCCAGCTGTGAACCATTTGTTCCAGGAGAGCAAGAGAGTCTGGGACTCAGCACATGTCCTTCTGCAACAGGCAGTGCGGAGACATAAAAGTACCACCGGCCTGACACGCTTTCAGGGCATACTCTGTTCCAGCCACCCCTGTTTCCCTGGTCAGGTGAGACATCAGATGTTCCAGCTGTGAACCATTTGTTCCAGGAGAGCAAGAGAGTCTGGGACTCAGCACATGTCCTTCTGCAACAGGCAGTGCGGAGACATAAAAGCCAGGCCGATGCTCACCGTTCCAATGCTCCCCAGTACCATCCGGGTCAAAAGGTCTGGCTTTCCACCAGGGACATCCATCTCCAGCTGCCTAGTCACAAGCTGTCTGGTGCTGTTGTTCACATGCGTGCATCAACCTCCCTGGCTCCTTAACCTGATCTACTTACCTGTTAATCTTCTGTCGTCTGCTCAGCTCTGATCCATCACCACCTGCAAAGACACCAGTGTCAAGTCAAGTCAAGTCACCTTTATTTATATAGCGCTTTGAGCTGTACTTACCAGTGTTGTCCTCTTCTGTCTTCTGTGTCTAGTAGTATTTGTATGTAGTGTAATCTCTCATGCTCTGATCCAGATGTAAATTAATGTGAGATTAACACTTTAAATCTAATTTAAACAAATGATCTACAAAATGCACAACACAGTATACATGTATAAAGTTCCAATCAAATCAGTGGTTCTCAGTATTATTCACACTTGTTGAATATGTATTTTACTGTGTAGATATGGATGAGTGTAGTGACAGGACTCACGTCTGCAGCGCTGATGCTGAGTGTGTGAACACTGCTGGCTCGTACCACTGTCGATGTTCAGATGGCTTTACTGGAGACGGATTTACCTGCTCAGGTCCATCATTCAGCCTTCTGTCTGTCTATCTGTTCAGTCTGTCCATCCACACCAACATACTTCCATCATACACCATACAAACCATCATTCACTGGTGTCTGGATATCCTGCAGATATGGACGAGTGTGCTGAAGATGTGGATCTGTGTGAAAACGGCCAGTGTCTCAATGTTCCTGGCGGCTATCGCTGTGAATGTGAGATGGGCTTCACACACACTCCAAACAGCAAAACATGTCAAGGTGCGCTTATCCACACACACACACACACACACACACACACACACACACATGATGACAGGATGACAAAGTTACTGCTGTTTGTCATCATTTTATGGACAGATAAGGATTCAGTCAGAAATGAAAATTCTATCATTTACTCAGCTTCATGTTGTTTCAAATTAAAATGATTCTTTCTTTCATTGAACACATAAGTAGAGGTTTTGCAGATTGAATGGGGATAGATGTGGTTGAGCTCCTTGTTCACTTTAGACTGAACAAAATAGTAACCTAAACATGGTAATAAAATCTAAATTAACTGATTTTATTCACAACAAAAATATTATTTTGCATTACTGAATCATCCTAAATAAATTTCTTAATGTATACCAACAAAACTAATATTTATGGGTTAAAGGTTTTTAAAGGTAATAATTGCAGGTTACCACCTCTTTTTACAGTTTAGTTATCAAATCTCATTTGTGATTCATGAATGAGATTCATACTAGCTGTGAAATGATTGGTCACGTGACACAAAGGAATAAGTTAAATTTTGCTCTGTCCCATGACTTTAGAAGACTTAATTAAGATTAAGATTATTAATGAGTCATATGGACTACCTCTAAGATACTTTATTTTATCTTTTTTTTGGTCCTTGACCATATAAAGTATCACTTTTTATCACATTAAAAAAACAAAAACAAAAAAACTTGTAAACAAAATGTTGTCTTCCACTGAAGAAAGCATGTCATGTGGTTTTGGAATGAGTTTCTGGGTGAACAATCTTTTTATATATATATATATATATAAAGACCAAAGGTTATTATTCTACAGCCTCATCAGTTCTGGATTTTTGTTTTCACATAGTTTATAAAGTGGACACGTCGGCAGTGTATCTATTGTGCAGTTTTTCAGAATAAAGTACATAAATTACTGTTATATTTTCTGTAAATCATATGCGTATGTTGCAGATATAGACGAGTGCACCTTCCAGAACATCTGTGTGTTTGGCACATGTCATAATATTCCAGGGATGTTTCATTGTGTATGTGATGAGGGCTATGAGCTGGACAGGACAGGTGGAAACTGCACAGGTAAGCATGCTGTTACTCTACAATATCAACAGCTGTTCTTCACCTCACACTGTGACTGCTTTCTGTGTTGTTGTGATGTCAGATGTGGATGAGTGTCTCGATCCCGTCAGCTGTGTTAATGGTCACTGTGAGAACACAGCCGGCTCATACCAGTGTAACTGTCCCATTGACTTTGAACTCAACCCCACTGGAATCGGCTGCGTTGGTAAGACTGATTATTAAATATAACTATATAACTCAATGCTATCACAATCATAGTACTTGCACATCATGATATGTAATGTATTTATTGTAAATCCTGCAGTCAAAGTGCTCTGTGGTCATCCATAAAATCTCACATGCAGTCTGTTGGTATGTTTCCATGCGGCAGACACACGAGTAGGGAACTGTTTTCTGGATGTGGTGTACCATGGCCGTGGTGGGCTGGCATGTAGTGTTGAGTTGGGGTTTGGAGTCAGTCGTTCGTCATGCTGCTGTTCTCTGGGACGAGCGTGGGGTAACCCATGTGACCTTTGCTCTCCACTCAACACCTGTAAGGAACTCTGCAACAATCCTCAATAGTTCAATACTACAGTACTTCAAAACAGCAGGAATTCGGTTATACAGTGGAACAATATGTCACTACTTCCATACTACATGCAGTTCAGTACTACTACACGTCAACATTTAAAAGATGAACACATTCTGAAATCAACGTCCCTAGGCACTTTCATTTAGGAATATTGTACGCAGGAGATTATTTTGATCTATAATACTATAATAACCCTATTATAATAGTAAATTAATGCTAACAATTCTAATTTACTCTCTTAATTACCTCAGTAAATCAATGCTATTATACTATATTACATAAATACTTAGGATAAAAGTATAGTATAATATCATAGTATTTCCGTAATTTTATTTAAATTAGTAATTTAAAGGCATTTTTTAATTAGCTTTTTTTTTTTTTCATTTAGTCTGTAGTTATTTTATTTTTCTGTAGTTATTCAAGGCACTTTCAGTATAATTTCATATCTTTTTGTGACAAAAACATTCGTAAGTTACTTCATATTGGCTTGGCATATTGAACAAATATTGATGAATATGAATGTGGTAGTTGACTGATGTGTGTATCATGTGTCTCTAGCGGAGTATAACACATTGTGTCCTGGAGGAGAGGGGTTCAAACTCAACCCCATCACCATCATCCTGGAAGGTAATCCGGCATCTTCACTGAACATACTGTTAATAACAGTTAATTATTCCTATGAAATTATTGAAAATACTTAAGCAATAGGGTAATAGAGGCTGCACCATATTGAGAATACAGTAAAGTCAAATCAAGACACCTTTATTTTTTGTAGCTCTTTATACAATAAAGATTGTTTCAATGCAGCTTTACAGTGAGAATCAGGAAAATAATGATTCAGTGATGCAAACAAAATTCAGTCATTATTCATTATTTAGTTTAAATCAGTTAATTGTTGATTCAGTTTGGTTTAATAGCTGTGGAAATGTCATCAATTATGGAAAGAGTTTTCATCTATAAAGCAGCCCTGGATAAATGTCACTATCAGTGATGTCATCATCAGCTCAGTTCAGTTCAAAGGTGACAGTGGCAAGGAACACAAACTCCATTGTGACAAAAATGGAGAAAAAACCTTGGGAGAAACCAGCCTCAGTTGGGGTTCAGTTCTTCTCTGGCCAGACAAAACAACATGGTTTGGATTTTTCTGGGCTGCATTACAAGTCAGAGTTGTGGACTGATATCTTTCTGAATATTTCATCCAGTTCCTTCTCTTTGAAGATCAGGATACGTTATGCCAGCGTTTAGTGGGGAGGGGAGGTGAAACTTGCCATAGAAAACATGTCTGGTTCTCGTGGTCTGTGCTGAGGATCTGTGCTGATGGTTGTTGTGGTGATAAGGTCTTCACAGGGGATCTGTCTCTGGGGTGCATCTAGTTGTCATGGTTTCCGCTGACATCAGGGCTGTTGTGGTCGTCTCTACGTGCTAATCCACCATCTGGTCTGAATATGGACTGGCTCCGTATGGCTACAGTGACCTCAAAATAAGAATGAAAGAGACTAATAATAGCGTAGATGCCATTCTTCTTATGATACTCTTGGTAGTACCTAGGATAGCAAAGTCCACTAAAGGAGGTAGAGCTTTTTCGCATTTGGCTCACAAACTCTGGAATAACCTTCCTCATAACGTTCGGGGTTCAGACACACTCTCTCTGTTTAAATCTAGATTAAAGACACATCTCTTTGGCCAAGCATTCAAATAATGCATCTCATAATCTTGTACTGCAGTTATTATTAGCATTATTATTCTTTAGTTTGGGTTAAACAAATCAATTTTGCTTGGTTGGAACAGCAACTACGCTAATTATGTCTCTATTTGTTTCTCTGTTTCTGCCACGGGATGTAACTAGGATTTACACAAGCTTCAGTCCGGATCCAGAACACCTGAGAAGAGATAATGCCAACCCCTCAGAGGACCTCAGATGATGCCAACCCTGAAACAACATACAGAACTACCACATTTTGCTATAAGTTTGATTGCATCATATAATAATTGCTGTAAATAGTGTTCATCGTCTGTTTGATTACGTCTTTAATTGATTACGTCTTTAATTGATTTTTCCGTACATTTCTGCCATATGTACATTAACTGACAGTCACCACTGATAAGCTACCACTAAATATTGTAGAAACTTAATTGCTGTAAAGTTGCTTTGCAATGATTTGCTAATTAATGCAGCCTAACAATCCTTTAAAGGATTTGAATTATAGAAAAGTTATTGTGTTATGTGTATGCCAGGTTAAAGAGATGGGTCTTTAATCTAGATTTAAACTGACAGAGTGTGTCTGCCTCCCGAACAACGCTATGTAGATTGTTCCAGGTGTTTGGCGCTAAATAGGAAAAGGATCTGCCGGTTGATTTTGATATTCTAGGTATTATCAAATGGCTAGAGTTTTGAGATCACAGCAGACGTGAAGGACTATAATGCGATATGAGCTTGCTCAAGTACTGAGGAGCTAAACCATTCAGGGCTATATTAGTTATTAGCAGGATTTTAGAATGTATGAGAGGTTCAATAGCCAGTGCAGTGCTGACAGAACCGGGCTAATGACATTGAGAACCAGGCTTCTGACATTGAGAACATGTGTGGGAATTTAGATATATTTTTGAGAGAGAAAAATGAAGTTTTACAAATGTTAGAAATGTGGCTTTCAAATGAAATATTACTATCAAAAAGCACACCCAAGTTTCTAACTGACGACATAACTGACAGCCGTCAAGTGTAAGATTGTGTTCTAGGTTATTATGTGTGGAGGTTTTTGGACCAATGATTAGATTTTTTTCCCCAGAATTTATTAGTAGGAAATTACTTGTCATCCAGTTTTTATGTCAGCTATGCATTCCATTTTGTAAATTTGTATGTTTCATCAGGTCGTGAAGAAATATAGTGCTGAGTATCATCTGCATAACAGTAAAAGCTAACACCATGTTTCTTAATGCTATCTTCCAAGGGTAGCATGTACAGGATAAAAAGCAATGGTCCTAGTGTTAAGCCTTGTGGTACTCCATACTGAACTTGTGATCGATATGATAACTCTTCATTTACTGCTACAAATGATGGCCATCAGATAAGTAGGCTATAAGTAGGTCCTTCATGGACAAATTTGGGCACGAAGGTCTCAGGAGTGATCCTATTTTTTTTTATTTTTTTTATACATTTCATATCACTATCTTTGATAAAATAAAAACTGTCAATTTATGCATTTTTTTTGTGATTTTTGGTGTTTTTTAAATTTATTTATTTACTTCTGAAAGTACCATATTTTTATGTAAAATATGCTTATTTTATGTTATAATTAATATTTATTTTACTTCAGTAAAAAATCAATCCAGTAAGTTCAGATAAAAAAATCAATCCAGTAAGTTCAGACAGCCAAAACCTAAAAATTGGTGTCATTGGTGACATCTGGTGATATATGATGGTATAAAAATATCAAAAATATCAATAGCCACTATTTGGCTGTAATACTCAATGGCTGCATATAAGCTGAAATCTATAAACCATTGTTGCAACGAACTTAACCTCTTAAGTTTTGGATTTTATCACAAGTTAAAATTGTAGAATTAAAAACAAACAAAAAATCATTTGGGTTGGGTGAGACTATACAAAGATGCCAAAATATGCTTACAGATAAATCTAACCATGCTATAATGAAAATACAAAGTAGGAGACAGAGTAATCAAAAATGAATCGGCAATGAATCGCCTGCGATTTTGAACGCAATTTTGCGTAGCTTGTCAGTGAACTACGGCTCTGTGTAGTAAATGCCGCTCCATCTGAAAGCACGTGCTGGAGATTTACTACTAATCACAGAACCGGCTTTACTGAAGGATTACTCCTTCATCATATGAATGGGTTTTTACAGAAGAGAAGAGTGGGCAATATCGCCACTTGTGTCCTACTTCCTCATCTGTCGCCCTCTCCAGTACTTGGGGGTCATTACGTAGAGTGCAAGTGTTTCTCTTGCAGTATGTGAGGGAAGGGGTAGTTACAGAATAGAATGACTGGGCATGACCACCATTAGCATCCCACTTGCCTTTCTGTCACTCTCCTCCAATACTGTGAGTATGGAGGTAGTATTAATGTGCTTCCCTTGTGAAAGAGAGCTGTGACGTGGGCCTTTTTGGGCTCGTCAAAGACCAGTCATGCTACTGCATTCTGAATCTGATTGCGTATGATGAAAGTCCAGCCAGTCCAGCCTAGAAATGACAAGGGTCTGAACAAGAAGTTGCGCAGCATGCTCCGCTAGGAAGGGCCTGATCTTCTTGATGTTGTGCAATGCAAACCTGCATAATCCAGCGTTTTTTTCAATGTGGTCTTTTTCAGCTGGTCATCAAAGCTTACACCAAGATTTCTGACTGAACCTGATGGGGTAATTGTTGATGAACCTAGCTGAATGGTGAAATCATGCTGTAGAGTCAGAGTGGCATGGAAGATGAGAAGTTCATTCTTTGCGAAGTTGAGCAGTAGGTGATGTTCTTTCATCCATGCCGACATGTCCGCCATGCAGCCTGAGATCCGTGCAGCTACCGTTGGATCGCCTGGTTGAAATGAAATATAGAGCTGTGTGTCATCAGTGTTACAATGGTAGGAGAAACCATGTGCCTGTATGATGGATCCCAGTAATGTAGTGTATATGGAGAAGAGGAGGGGTCCAAGAACTGATCCCTGGGGAACCCTAGTGATCAGTTGATGTGCTTTGGATACCTCCCCTCCCCAGGCAACCCTAAAAGACCTACCTGTGAGATAGGATTCAAACCAGTGAAGTGGATTCCCTGTGATGTCCAGTGATGACAGGGTGGACAAAAGGATCTGATGATTCACAGTATCAAAGGTGGTAGATAGATCCAGCAGAATGAGAACTGATGATTTGGAATCAGCTTTTGCAATCCGCAAGGCTTCAGTGACTGGCAGTAATGCAGTCTCAGTTAAATGGACTTCTGAAGCCTGATTGGTAAAAATCCAGTTGGTTATTCTGTAAAAGAAATAATGATACCTGGTTGAAAACAATTTGTTCAAGTGTTTTTTTCCATGAATCGGAGGAAAGAGGCAGGTCTGTTACTATCTACAATTGAAGTCTTTAATGTAGGCTTTTTAAGTAGTTACTCAAGCCTGCTTGAATGCGGTGGGGAAAATGCCTGTGAGAAGAGATGGTGTTGATGATATGTGTGAGTGCTGGTAAGAATGTTGGAGAGATTGCTTGGAGAAGGTGTGGTGGGATTGGGTCTAGAGGACAGGTTGTAAGATGGCTGGAGAGGAGAAGTTTGGAAACTTTAGCCTCAGTGGGACAGAAGAAGGAAAGGGGAGTTTTAGCAGTGGATGTGGTTGGTTTGAGTTCCTGTGTGCGTGGAGCTGAGAACTGACTGCTGATGGTTTTAGTTTTGTCTGTGAAGAATGTAGCAAAATCATCAGCTGTTAAAGAGGTAATGGAGGCGGACAGAGGAGAGAATTGAATGTTTTGAAGTGATTACTTGTGTCTGAAGCGCTGTTGATCATGTTGTGAAAGTATGAAGATTTGGCAGTATGGACTTCAGCAGAGAAAGATGAAAGCAAAGACTGATACATACTCAGGTCCGATGGATCTTTTGATTTGTGCCATTTTCTCTCTACTGCCCTGAGTTTGGACCTATGTTTTCGTAGAACATCAGATAGCCAGGGGTTAGAATGGGTAGCACGCACTGGCCTGGAAGAGAGAGGACATATATCGTCTAGACAAGAAGTTAAAGTAGAGCATAAAGTGTCAGTTGCTGCATTCACATCCAGAGATGAGAAATGGATGGGTGAGGGAAGAGAGGAAGACACCGGTAGAGTAACCGGTAGAGGGGTTGGTGGCACACTGGTAGTAAGATGTAGGTTAAATGTAATGAAGAAATGATCAGAGATGTGTAGGGGTTTTACCAAAAATGTTGTCTACAATACAATTGTGTGTAAATTAAGTCAAGCTGATTGCTTGATTTGTGAGTGCTTGTGGTGGTAAGCTGTTTGAAATCAAATGAAGCTAGGAGTGAGTGGAAGTCTGCAGTGTAAGGCTTCTCTAGAAGGACGTTGAAGTCACCAAAGACTACAAGTGGACTGCCATCCTCAGGCAATGAGGACAGCAGCCCATCCAGCTCCTCTATAAAGGTGCCCAGTTGACCAGGAGGGTGATAAATTGCTACAACATGGAGTTTTATTGGAGCTGTTACCGTAATAGCATGCGATTCAAAAGAGTTATTACTGTAAAGGGGAGAGTAGGTTGAATATTTCCAATTGTTATAAATGAGGAGACCAGTACCCCCACCCCTCCCAACCTGACGGGGGGTGTGAGAGTTGTTACAGAGGACAGCAGGGGTTGTTGAGTCTTCTGGATGAATCTAGGTCTCAGTTAAGCCCAAGATTCTAAGAGTAGAATGAGAAGCAGTTGCTGGAATGAAGTCTGCTTTGTTGACAGCCCGACTGACAATTCCAGAGACCCACAGAAAAAGAGAGAGGTGCAGTAGAGGAGGTGCAGATAGGACACAGGTTAACAAGATTGCGTTGCTGTCTGCATTCGATGTTAGAGCGTTGTTAAGAGACAACAGGAATGTATTGGAAACACGTGTGGAAAAGAGAGGGCAAAAAGGAAAGTGTGTAACAAGGACATTAAAATATACTTAAGTGCCATGTCGGTGTCTTTGCCCGAGTCAGTCCACACACGAGGAAGCTGAACATGAGGGCTGAACGCTTCCCCTGATGCACAGATAACAAATAAATACACCGCTTCTTGACTCTTGAGTGAAAATAGCTGTGGACACCTTCACAATTAGCACACCAAAAGGCTATAGCAGGCGAATGGCTCAAATCGAAACTATTGTGGGAGTTCACCACTTAAGTGCAGTAAACAAGCAATGCAAATATCAAAAGCTTCTTCTTAACCGATGGCTATAATTCTAATTACATATAAGTGCAATCAAAACATAAATTATATCGAAAGAAGAAAAAAAGGAATAAATAGTAAACAAAATAATCCTTCCTGTATAAAAAAAGGGTATTGAGAACTCAATATAAAAGGGTATTGAGAACTCACATACTGCAAGGGGAAAATACACTCAGAAGTGTTTTTGTCTTTGGTGTCAGATATTGATGAATGTCAGGAGCTGCCCAGCCTGTGTCAGGGTGGAAACTGCATCAATACATTTGGAAGTTTCCAGTGTGACTGTCTGACTGGATATATCCTCAACATGGACAGCCGCATGTGTGAGGGTGAGACAAGTGTTGCTATGGTCAAAAATACGTTTTGTCAGCTGACTGATCTTCAGAAAGGTGAGTTTGACTCTAAGCTATGTTTTTCAGATATTGATGAGTGTATGCTCAGTTCAGGCGTTTGTGGTCCGGGCACCTGCTACAACACACTGGGAAATTACACATGTGTCTGCCCACAGGACTACATGCCAGTGAATGGAGGACACAGCTGCATGGGTGCGTGAGGCAGAGTACTTCACATCCTCTGCTGTAGCAACTGATAAAGACAGTACAGTAAATTAAATGTTTAATAGTTTGAATAATAATAATAGCTTTTATTTACATATGTTTTTATCTACTTATGTGTGTTAGTGTACTTTGTTTATGACTGTCTATTTTTTGAAGAATGCAAACTACTAAAATTGTAGGATTGTGTGTTGTTTTAGATATGAGAAAAAGTCTGTGTTACCGTAACTACAGTGGTAGTACCTGTGAACACCAGCTTAATTTCAACACCACACAGAGATTGTGCTGCTGTGCCTACAATGTGGGCAAAGCCTGGAGCAAACCATGCCAGGCCTGTCCGAGCCCTGGCACAGGTGAACGCACGCATTTACTTAATGTGACTGTAATGTTTTTTAAAGACACACAAACCCTAATTTTCAAAGAGCATTATTATAATTTATGAATAACTTCATTTCTTGACATTCCTGAATGTCCTCATACAGAAAGTTTCCCTTTCATATCTGTCAGTAGCCAATGCTATGAGAACTGCAGGAATGATGACCCCTCAAGCCCTTCAAGGTGCAGGATTAAAGTCTATTGAGTCTATTGAGGCTCCCATTGCGTCAATCTCATTCCTTAATTCCAGACCTTTTGTTAGATTCAAATTCTGGGGACAGTTGTGCTTCCGAACTATAGCTGAGCCAATATGCAAACATTCTCTCTATGTTTCTAGGTGACTATAGAAGTCTTTGTGGCAGTGTAACCGGATTCAGGATTGACATTGAAACTGGAAAGCCGAAAGGTAAAGACAAATTTCGTTAGAAATGGTAGGAATTGTTTTTACTTCATGTTTAATGGTTTTTGATCTGATCTTTTCAGATATTAATGAATGTCATGAAATCCCAGGCGTCTGTGCTCATGGTGTGTGTATAAACCAAGTAGGCAGTTTCAACTGCGAGTGTCCCACAGGCTTCATTTACAGTGATCTGCTGCTCGTCTGTGAAGGTCTGATGGCTACTTTCTCTGTATTCACACAGAATAAATTTTTGTTATGTAACATATACTGAATTCTAAACAGCGGAGAGCTGTAATTCTTGTTTTGAAAAAAAGAAAAAAAACATGACATGCTCTCTGTTGTTAGTGTGTTTTTTAGGTCATTGTTTTATCAGAATCAGAATCAGAATGAGCTTTATTGCCAGGTATGTTTACACATACGAGGAATTTGTTTTCGTGACAGAAGCTTCCACAGTGTAACAGAATGACAGTGACAGAACAAAAAACACAGATAATAAAAAATAAAAATAAATAAAAAATAAAAAATAGAACAAGTAAAATAAGGAATAAAAAATATACAAATCGACAATCGACAATTGTATGTCCAGGTATAGAACAATAGACAGTTGTATGTACAGGTATATTATGTGCAAATTGAAATATAGACTGAGTATGTGTGTTAGATAAATAAGTGTATGAGTGTATAAATAGTGTGTGTTCCACAGTTATTGTCAAGTGTTCATGAGATGGATGTAGGCAAACTGAAGAGGATCCAGCAAGGGTCCAGTGATGTCCTTCAGGTGGGCCAGCACCAGTTTTTCAAAAGACTTCATGACCACAGACGTTAGAGCCACAGGCCTGTAGTCATTAAGTCCTGTAATTTTGGATTTCTTTGGGATGGGGATGATGGTGGAGCGTTTGAAGCATGAAGGGACTTCGCACAGCTCCAGTGATCTGTTGAAGATCTGTGTGAAGATGGGGGCCAGCTGGTCAGCACAGGATTTCAGACAGACTGGTGTAACACAATCTGGGCCTGGTGCTTTTCTCCTTTTCTGCTTCCGGAAGTCCTGGCGCACCTCATCTTCACTGATCTGAATTGCAGGTGTTGGGGGGAGGGGGGTTGCTGGAGGTGTGAATGGTTGTGTGGAGAGGTGTTCAGGGCGGGTGTGGGGTGTTTTTTCAAACCTGCAGTAGAACTCATTCAGATCATCTGCCAGTTGTTGATTCTCCACAGTGCTGGGGGATGGTGTCTTGTAATTGGTGATTTCTTTTAGACTTTTCCACACTGATGCCGAGTCGCTGGAAGTGAACTGATTCCTTATTTTTTCAGAATAATTCCTCTTTGCCACTCTGATCTCCTTTTCCAGTGTGTATTTAGCCTGTTTATACAAGACATTATTCCCCTTCCTGTGAGCATCTTCTTTGGCCTGACGGAGCTGTCTGAGTTTTGCAGTGAACCATGGTTCGTCATTGTTGTAAGTTAAATGCGTCCTGGTAGGAATGAACATATCCTCACAGAAACTGATGTATGATGTTACAGAATCTGTGAGCTCGTCCAGATCGGTGGCAGCAGCTTCAAAAACACTCCAATCAGTGAGGTCAAAACAAAGCTTGTAAATCCTGCTCTGCTTCATTAGTCCATCTTTTTACAGTCCTTAATACAGGTTTAGCTGATTTCAGTTTCTGCCTGTAGGTCGGTATAAGATGAACCAAACAGTGATCAGAGAGCACCAAAGCTGCTCGTGGAACAGAGTGATATGCATTCTTTATTGTGGTGTAACAGTGATCCAATATATTACTGTCTCTGGTGGGACATGTGATGTGCTGTCTGTATTTTGGCAGTTCACGGGAGAGATTTGCTTTATTAAAGTCCCCGAGAATGATTAAAACAGAGTCCGGGTGTTGTTGTTCTGTCTCTGTGATCAGATCTGCGAGTTTCTGTAAAGCGGAGCTCACGTGCGCTTGCGGAGGAATGTACACACTTACGAGAATGAACGAGCAAAACTCCCGCGGCGAATAGAACGGCTTGCAATTAATGAAGAGCACTTCTAGATCTGAACAGCACATCTTCTTTAACACAGTTACATCTGTACACCACCTCTCATTGATGTAAAAGCATGTCCCGCCGCCGCGCGATTTCCCCGTTGATTCTGCGTCGCGATCTGCTCTAAACAGCTGAAAGCCCGGCAGACTCAACGCGCTGTCCGGAATGGCGTCTTTCAGCCAATTTTCCGTGAAACCCAGAGCAGCAGAGTTTGAAAAATCCTTATTTGTCCGGGAGAGCAGAAGGAGTTAAAACATCAGAATAGTCGAAAACCGGTGAAATATCGGGTGGTGTGTACTGCCGAATGTCCAGCAATTCGTCTCTGGTGAAACTGATCGCAGGGATATAACTAAAGACAGGACAAACTAACAAAAACATAAAAACAACTGCGGAGCACGCCACGGAGGCAGCCATCAGCGTC
>NW_015645128.1:88103-97449 GCF_001515625.1 Sinocyclocheilus rhinocerous
GACGAGAATGAATGAGCAAAACTCCCGCGGCGAGTAGAAAGGCTTACAGTTAATGAAGAGCACTTCTAGATCTGGACAGCACATCTTCTTTAACACAGTTACATCTGTACACCACCTCTCATTGATGTAAAAGCATGTCCCGCCGCTGCGTGATTTCCACGTTGATTCTGCGTCGTGATCCGCTCTGAACAGCTGAAACCCCAGGAGACTCAACGCGCTGTCCAGAATGGCGTCTTTCAGCCAGGTTTCAGTGAAACACAGAGCAGCAGAATTTGAAAAATCCTTATTTGTCCGGGTTGCAGGGATATAACTAAAGACAGGACAAACTAACAAAAACATAAAAACAACTGCGGAACACGCCACAGAGGCAGCCATCACCGTCGGCGCCATCTCACATCGGCGTGATATGTGATATGAGTGATTATGTGTGTTTGTTGCTATTGTGAAAGAATGACTTGATTTAAGACACTTAGGGCCAGATTAACTAACAGCTTGCGTCTGCGCAAACCTTCTTTTGGCGTTAAAATAGAACTGTCAAGATTTACTAAAGACGCACAGTGAAGAATTAGCGCTAAAAAGGCACGGATACATTTATATTTGCACCTGACCTTATTGAATATGCATTTGTAGGAGTTTCCCTTTCAGACGCAAAATTTATGGGAGGAGAGTATTAAAATGAATCACGCAGCACGATTTACTATCGTTTGAGCTTGTCTAATTACTGGTATTTGCGCCATTATTTAATGCTCCTAAAATGCATGTCTTAAAGCAGACGCTAATTTGCGCTGTTCTTAGTAGATTGTGTTGGTCATTATGGAAATGATCTGGCTACGTCTGTGTTCGTTAATCTGCGATTTGTCAGTAAATCAACTGCAGAAATTTCCACTCCCATTAGCGCTTTTTTGGAATTGCACTCTTACGCTAATTTGCCGTTTAGTAAATCTGGCCCTTACAATATGAAGTGGTTTGGTAGTTTAAGTGCATTTTGGATGTGAAATTTACTGCTGTGCCAAGCTTAAGGTTGGTAAGGAAAACTGTGTGAAGAGTTGTGAAAAAATGACCTATGACCCATTTTTAGAGTCAGAAGCTTGACAGGTGCTGACTGTAGTGGTTCAAAAGGGCCAACCAGACCCTCAAGCACTACAGCTAAGTCCCAAGAAAGGACCCTCACTCTGGTGGGCGGCCTCAACCACTTAGCTCCATGAATGAAGTGAGTGACTAGAGGGTGTTTTCCTACAGAGACCCCGTCAATCAGAGTGTGGCAAGCTGAATGGCGGCCACATAGACTCTGAGAGTACCAGGACATGTGCCTGAGAACAATTTTTCTTGCAGGAACTCCAACACTGAAACAACTTAGCAGTGAGCTGGGTCTGCACGGCATGTCATACACCAAATTTCAAAAACATTTCATGTGAGGGCATCACTTCTTCTAGTGGAGGGAGCCCTAGCATTTAGAATAGTCTGCACTACATCAGCTGGAAGTCCAGCATCTCTTAGTTGGTCCCCCTCAGAGGCCAAACATGAAGGTTCCAGGACTCCCGGAAGCAGAGCGATCGGGGAAAATGTGTTGGGGCACACCCCCACGGTCCTGGGCACGTCAGCCTCAGGACTTCTTCTTGGCCACAATGATGGATCCTATCCGGCTTCCTACTGGGTTGCAACCCAATCTCTATGAGGGTGCGCACGACTCGCCACGCTCTGGTTTTGTTCTTCTCTCTGCAGAGGAGCCGGCCTGACCCCTGAGCATGGCGGGGAAAAACTTATTGAAAGCCTCTGCTAGTCTTTTGGCCTCCCAGAACCTACTGGACAGTTTTTCTTGCAGGAACTCCAACACTGAAACAACTTAGCAGTGAGCTGGGTCTGCACGGCATGTCATACACCAAATTTCAAAAACATTTCATGTGAGGGCATCACTTCTTCTAGTGGAGGGAGCCCTAGCATTTAGAATAGTCTGCACTACATCAGCTGGAAGTCCAGCATCTCTTAGTTGGTCCCCCTCAGAGGCCAAACATGAAGGTTCCAGGACTCCCGGAAGCAGAGCGATCGGGGAAAATGTGTTGGGGCACACCCCCACGGTCCTGGGCACGTCAGCCTCAGGACTTCTTCTTGGCCACAATGATGGATCCTATCCGGCTTCCTACTGGGTTGCAACCCAATCTCTATGAGGGTGCGCACGACTCGCCACGCTCTGGTTTTGTTCTTCTCTCTGCAGAGGAGCCGGCCTGACCCCTGAGCATGGCGGGGAAAAACTTATTGAAAGCCTCTGCTAGTCTTTTGGCCTCCCAGAACCTACTGACGAATGTATTAACGGAGCTACCAAATAGGCCGGAAGGCGACACGGGGGCATCAAGGAAGAATATATTTTACCTCCCTCTCCTTGATACCTGTGAGGTTGAACCACAGATGCCTCTCCGTAGTAACCAAAGCAGCCATTAAACGATGGTGCTGGCCGTTTGCTTGGTCGCACAGAGAGACAGATCTGTGGCCAGTCACAGCTCTGAAAATGCCTCCTCACTAATGAGTGAGAAAGCTCGTCATGGAGATCAGCAAAAAGGGGAGAGACCGACATAGATGGATGTAATCTGTCATCCAGCTTGGAGGTTCTAGGGTCTCTTGCTCCTGTGGCCAGTCTAATTAAACCTGGACACCACACGAGTCACCACCGCGAGTAATTCCTCAAATGCTTTGTTATCGTGTGAGAAGCAGTGCTTTCAACTTCCATATTGCCGGAAGCAAGAGAACCCATGTCCTCAGCTCGCTCTGAAGAAGTGCAGGAGCACGCTTCAGCAGCAGGCACAAGATCATCATGATCTGGCGAGAGCATAAGAGAAAGGGATGTGCCCGTCTCTCAGCTCTCAGCCAGCTCAATATGCGAGCCCCATGATCTTAGCGAGGATGCAGAGTCTAGCCCCTCCTGAAAGAAAACGAATCTAGAGTGGTGCACTCTGATGGGCAATAAAAGCTTAAAGCTTTTAGAATACTTTAGAGTCATATATATTTTTTTTCTTTGGAAAAGCTGAATCCTGCTCTTAACGTAACAGCAGCACACATAGAACACACAGCACACAATGCAGTCTCTAAAGACAAAGAAACCCAATGGCGCCTCCATTTCATATCTATTTTTAGCCTCTCACAAGCACACGTTTCAATGACGTCACTGACAGAGGTTATTTAAGCCAAATCCTTATCGTGTTTCCCACACATGCTTCACAACCGGTCAAACTTGTTTGTAACTTCATTCTAATGTTAGCGAATTTGTAGTAGGCTATTCTAAATTAGCAACGGTGTGTCTGAGATTAATCATTTGCGTAAAACTTGTCAAATCATCTCCATTTAAGGGGTTCTAGTACAACCTTTCTTCCACAGCCTTTTGTCACTCTCAGCAAACACATGATGCTCTCTAAAAAAATTGAGAGCACCTATAGCAAGATCTTCCGGCAATGCCAAGCATGCTGTCCTCAAAACTAGTCTTAACACAATTAAAAAGCCAAGCAGAGTACGTGATTTTGTGTACGTGTTGTTTATTCATAAATGTAGAATAGATTTTAGTATGTAAAGTATTGGTTAATCATGATTTGTTCATGAAAGTGTCTGTATGCAGATTTCACGCTCAAATATATTCATACGCATGGTTAGTGAATAAGACGCACTGTTTATTTAATGTGTGTTTGTGTGTTCAGACATTGATGAATGCAGCAGTGGAGAGCTTGTGTGTCAGAGAAATGCAGACTGCATCAACCGGCCGGGAAGCTATCAGTGTGAATGTTCTGATGGGTATATACTCACACCTAACGGAGCCTGTGCTGGTGAGTGGTTACAGACACTACCACTGTTTTGTGGGCTGTGCATGAGTTTGTGTAACATTAAAACACACACATGCAGAAAACCCAAGAGCTTTCCAAAAGCTACACATTTTCTAGACTTTAAATGGTGTAGGCCTAAATCACAACATTATGATGTCTGTGAGTGAAGGCATACTCTCATAGTTTCTAAATGTCTCAAATTAATTATAATTGTCTTACCAAAGAACTGTGAGCGTTTGGAATAACAAGTATTGAAACTCAGTGATTTGAGTCTTACATAGCAATCTCTGTGTGATTTTCAGACCGTAACGAGTGTGTGGAGGCACCCAGCATGTGTCGTCATGGTGATTGTGTGGACTTTCCAGGAGGATACGAGTGTGTGTGTCACACCGGCTTTACTGCGACACAAAACCGCAGGATGTGTGTAGGTAAGAGCTCCTCAAATCTGTATCAGAACTACTCCATCATTACCAGTGTTCGGTAGGCCACTCTATGAAGGCTATGTTCAAACAAAGTGTGGTTCACATCAGAGATGGTGTATTTCACTCAAAGCACTTGCCTGTGAAAGGTGTTTATAGCGGGTGTTTTTATCTTCTGTAGATGTTAATGAGTGTTCACACCAGCCGTGTGGGAATGGCACATGTACAAACTCTATTGGCTCATTTAACTGTATCTGTCATCAAGGATTTGAGCTAGCCAGTAATAACTACTGTACAGGTAATGGTGTTGTTCCCTTAAACGTTTTTTTTTTTTTTTTATATGTGGATTTGTACATTTGAATGTTCTTTGGTAACACTTTACAATAAGGTCTCATTAGTTAAGTAAGGGATAATGTACATTCAGACAGATGTTATCGTAGAAATAACCCCAACAGGGTGATCAGGACCCTGACACAAAGTGGTAACAACTGGCTGGATGGACATTATCCCGCTTATTACACGACTACTTGCCACAAATGTAAATAATTGTAAAGTAATTTCTTTCTTCCAAAAATGTTGAAAAACTAATCCATGCCTTTATCTCTTCCAAGCTGGATTACTGTAATTCTCTTTATTTAGGGATTAGCGAATCAGAACTGTCCCGATTACAGTTAGTTCAAAATGTGGCAGCTAGACTCCTGACTGGTGTTCAAAAACGGGACCTTATCACTCCAGTTTTACGTTCCCTGCACTGGTTGCCAGTGTGCTACAGAGTAGATTTTAAAATATTACTTCTTGTCTACAAATCATTAAATGGTATGGCACCATCATACCTTTCTGATTTACTGACTGAGCATCATCCAACCAGAGACTGTTGTTCATCCCTAGGTGGATGTACAAATGTAGAGGTGACTGTGCTCTCTCTGTAGCTGCCCCCAGACTCTGGAATGGCTTGTCCATTTCTATCAGACTTGCTGCCTCTGGATCTTTTTTTAAGTCCAATCTAAAAGTCTATTTGTTCTTGATAAGGTTTTATTGTTTAAATTTTTTAGTAATGTGTTTGTTTTTTATTATTTTTGTTGTAAAGCACATTGGACAACTTGAGTTGCATTTAATGGTGCTATATAAATAAAAATGCCATTGCCATTAAAATAATTAGACATTTTTATTAGCTCTTTAAATGCAAAGCTTCCTCAAAGAAAAACAATTCCTAGCCAAGACGAAGTTCTGGCCATTTAAGCCATAATATACATTCGCATTACTAATTACACAGCTTTTCTCCACATAAATAAAGACGAGGACATAAAATGATATTTGAGAAGAAAGTGTTTAAAAATCTTACCCATCTGTTATCTTAAATCCATGACAGTGTACAAAACAATCGTTCTGGCAACAAGACAAACACTTTTAAATATTACTGCAAGGCAACTATTAATACTGAAGTCCTCTGGATTCATTTTACAGTAAATACAGATGATAACTGAGGGACAAGATGATAGCCATTGTGTTTGAATGAAACAAAAGAGTATGATGTGAGAGAAATGAAAGAAGCACCGGCCTCAAATACCTGTATTAGTGGGTATTATTCGCCATTGCTAATGACGGCAGTTATAACACACCCATGAATGTCGTGACTGACCAATCAAAATCAAGTATTCCAGAGAACTGTGTACTGTAATAACATTAGTTAATGCATTAATTAACATTAAGCAATACATATGTTAACAGTATTTATTAATCATTAATGTTCATTAAAAACAAAATACAACTATTAAAATACAACTATCCATCATAAGTCCATGTCAGTTTAGCATAAACAAAGATTAATAAATGCTTTAGAAGTATTTTTCATTGTTAGTTCATGTCCACTAATGCTGTTAACAAGTGTAAACAAATGGAGCCGTATTGTAAAGTATTACCTGTTCATTTGTTGATTTCATGTTAAAAATCTGCTTACTCTCTATTCCTTATGTTAGTTTGATTGATTGATTTAGTTATTTTTCCATTTGTCTAGAAATGATCTAAAGCGATCTCACTTACCTTCACTGCGTAAAGGGTTTTTGAAATATGATCAGCTAGTAGTTGAATCTTCTGAATGTCTCATTGACGTCTTCTGTTCTCATGCCGTCTCTAGATATTGACGAGTGTGCAGTTTTTCACTCTCAGCTCTGCAGGAACGGCCGCTGTGTTAATAATGTCGGCTCCTTCCAGTGCCTCTGTAGAGAGGGCTATGAGCTCACTCGTGATGGAAAGAGCTGTATAGGTAAACTATTATTTACTTCATTCTCAAGTGTTGTTAACTGTTTAGACTGAACTATCCATCTGAGACTGCAGTAGGGTAGACAGAGAAAGCTGGAACATGTTTTGCTTTTTACATTACCACACAAACAATTGCAACTTATTACATCATTTTTATGTGATTTCTATTTTATTTGGTTACTAATAGAGATCCACAGTTCATAAATACAAGAAGTAATTTTGTTGTACCCAAGTCGGGTACAGTTGAAACAGTCATTTTAAAAAGAAGCTTAACCACCTAATTTCAATTTAAAATGTCTTGAAAGATACAAAAAATGACTTAATTTCAGCTTTTCATTTTATTACTGTTCTTCATTATATACAACTGATAATTTGCTGCTGTAAATCACTGATCAATTAAGATTAAAAATTCAGATTAGGAATAATAAATCTCTAAAACATTGATCACTTAAGAACAAGTATGTGACTGTAAAAACAAATAACATTCATGCTCATATTCAGTGAGTAACGTGCATTAATCAGATTACTTTTACTCAGTTCCGTCAGTTAACTGAGTAAAAGTACTCAGTTAGTTAAGCGTGGCGTGAGATGCAGTTGTGTGACACAAAAGGATTCTTCAGCTGGTACTGTGTGTCTCATCTGTACCCCGCTGACCACCCCACACATCTCTCTAAATCGCACAATAGCCCTGAAAGGCACCATGTTTTGACAGACTAAAGTCCACAAACATCACCTGACAAGAAGCAACTCGCTGTTAAAGGCAGATGAAGTTAAATTCTTAGCCCTAAAAATAGACTTTGTTCAATCAATATCTTTGGATTAGAAAACCGTACACCCTTTAAATGTTCCCCGATGGAAGAGGACATAACTATGCATGTGTGGAGCAAAAGACATAGATCTCACACAAGTTATTAAATGTGATTCAACTGTCTCTCTGTTCTGAGTTCATGTGTGGTCTACCCCAATGTATTTCTCCTCTTATTCATATTTATCAGACACTTTTATCCAGAGCCACTTACAAATGAGAAATTCTCATAGATTAATAGGGTTGGAACTTCCATTATTTACCAGTTTTGTTCGTTTGAAATAAAAATGCTAACAAATGATATGATGTAGATATTCAGTGTAATTATACAGTATTATTTTGTTCTTGGATTTGTAGTCCTATATTATAGGAGTCCTATAGTATCATAACTGTTTGCCTTGTTTTTTGATAAATGCAGATGTTAATGAGTGTAAATTGAATCGTGGGATATGTGCTCCTGGAACGTGTGTGAATCTGGATGGTTCTTTCAGATGTGTCTGTCCTGATGGGTATATTGTCCACAATGAGCACTGTGTAGGTAAGAGCACCACTTCAAATGCCCACCAAGAGATTACAGTATACAGCAGAAATTAGTTCACCCCTGTGCAACATCACTAAAATATCAAACGGCTCAAAATTAAATCACCTCTCAATAATTGCATTATTTAAAAATACTATATTGAACTACTACTACTATATTTTAGGGAGTACAGGCCCCAAAGTAGAAACACAAGTGAATACACGAGTGATCACATTCAAAAACCTGTGTTCGGTGAAACAAAAACATTTGAAACACCAGAACTTTCTCATTTTGGAGCCTATTGGACGTGTCTGCATAGACAGGAATTGTTAGACTTCTCAGAGATGGAAGATGGAGGATTCAAGAAGATCGGTGACCCACTGAAAATGAGTGGAAATACAGTATTGCACCAGTAATCTAGAGGTACAGAATGAGCCAAAGTACCACTAATCAGAACTGTAGTGGCCGTTCTGCGCTACTTTCACAATTATCTAAAAATTACACAAGAGTATGTTGCCTGACTTGAATCCAATAAAACATACAAGATTTGAATCTCAGTAATGAAAGCTGTACTGACTTTTTGTTAAATGAAGTTCCTCTTGTGGGGTCTGAATTGCTAATATAGTAAATCTAAACTGTTTTTAATTTTACATAGGCACATACTGTATACTCTACTCTTCAAGTCAAGTCAAGTCACCTTTATTTGTATAGCGCTTTATACAAAACTGATTGTGTCAAAGCAACTTTGTAGTGCCAAATAGGAAAATAGTTTGTCAATAATGCAAGAAGCCAATAACAAAGAGTCATTTTTTCCAACTAAAGTCAGTTCATTGATGATTCAGTGATGTCATCATCCAGTTCAGCTCTCTTCCAATAGTGTCTGTGCGATCAGTCAAGCGTCCCCAACTAAGCAAGCTAAAGGAATCAAAACTCCATCGCTGACAGAAATGGAGAAAAAAACCTTGGGAGAAACCAGGCTCAGTAGGGGGCCCAGTTCTCCTCTGTCCAGACAAAACCAGCATGACGTGGTTTAATTCCAGTCTGTAACACAGGTGCAGAGGACTTGTCTGGTTCCCGTGGTCTTGTGCCGCTGGTCGTCGAGGTGATGAGGTCTTCACAGGGGATCTGTCTCTGGGGCTCATCTAGTTGACATGGTCTCCGCTGACATTCAAGGCTGTAGAGGTCATCTCCAGGGGCCTCATTTATAAAATGTTCTGTATAAACCGTCCTAAATTTGTTCTAAGATCATTTCACAAAAGTGCGTAAGTGCGATTCAGAGAAAACGAATGTGCGCACAAAAACACGCGCGTACGCCTCTCTTCCAGATGTGACATTTATAAATAGCAAATGATCTTGAAAAAGTGCGCAGCTGACTGGTGTCAGATCTCCGCCTTGTAAACGCCCCCTAATTAATATAATTACCATATAAAAGAGCACACGCCAATATCTAAATTTCTATGCTTGAGAATGACGAGCACAAAAGAAAAAAACTTTACTGAGTCTGAAATTGAGGTCCTGCTGGCGGAGGTAGAGGTTCGTG
>NW_015645128.1:97704-99779 GCF_001515625.1 Sinocyclocheilus rhinocerous
GTAAGTGCGATTCAGAGAAAACGAACGTGCGCACAAAAACACGTGCGTACGCCTCTCTTCCAGATGTGACATTTATAAATCGCAAATGATCTTGAAATTGTGCGCAGCTGACTGGTGTCAGATCTCCGCCTTGTAAACGCCCCCTAATTAATATAATTACCATATAAAAGAGCACACGCCAATATCTAAATTTCTATGCTTGAGAATGACGAGCACAAAAGAAAAAAACTTTACTGAGTCTGAAATTGAGGTCCTGCTGGCGGAGGTAGAGGTTCGTGCGGGGACGCTTTTTAATTTAATAATGTGTAATTATTCTGTGGACAAACAATGTGTGTGTGGTTATATTTTTTCTATTGACTATTATCAAAATTACTACTTCTTGAAACAACAGAAAAAATAGTAATTATAAAACAATTAGGTTTCCAAAAGTAAGAATAAAGTTTTTAAAAAGAAAATTCAAGTAAAATCTTCAGTCATCTTATAAAAAGTGAGCCATCCTACTTTTAAAATCACTTGCTATGACAACTAATAAAAAGTTTAGTATTACGAAAAATCTTGCAAAACTTTAAAAAACATTATTAAAAGAAAAATTGGACGTTTCTGTCAGGGTTGCACTACTGTGAGGAGCTAGGAGACGAGGAGTAAACTCAAACTAATGCCGAGTTCACACTGCACGATTTTCAAACTCGTCGGATCGCCGTTGTTTTCACATTGCGTGACTATCTGGCTTTGCATTCAGTTGCTGCTGTGTTCACATTGCACGATGGATCGGCGACAGGAGGATTCACACTGCATGACTTCACAATAGGAAGAATCGCCGACAGCTCTATCTGGTCCGCAAACTACGTTTCACAACAAAACACACCCGAGAACTGATAAGGAAATAACGCGAGAACCCGCGTGCGTCAGACGGGAGTTCTCGCCAGCAAGACTGTAATTATTTAAAAAATATATATATATGTATAGCCCGCAAATTGTCTGTGAGCTGATATTCTGCTCTATAACTCCTCCCCGAACATTCCTCTGCCCTGTATCTTGGTCTCTCATTGGCTGTAGGTCATCGCCGATGTAGTTTTCAGTCAGAAATCATTGCACACTGCGTGATTGTGAATCGCCGACAGCTCCAGATATTTAGCATGCCAAATATTTTGCGGGTGTCAGCGACGTGTCTGTGATTCTCTCAGATTGCGTCGGCGATTTCGCAAAACCTGTCGGCGAGTGAAAAATCGGGCTAAAATCGTGCAGTGTGACCTCGGCATAAGTTCTTTAATCACGATAATCCAAGGGGTAACACAGGGCAGGCAACCAAACATGGGGCAGACTACACTTTAAATACATAACATAACAAGGTAATTAACAAGACACAGGTGGATCAGATAACACAATCAGACAAGGGAAAAACTAGGTCACTGGGAGCAAAAACACAGACAGTCCAGTCCGACAGTTTCATATCATAATAAAATAAATTATTAAATCATTATGTTCTTGTAGAGAATCAGCTCAAAGGGGAAATATTAATAATTAATCATAACTAGTTATAATTAATTATAAATATTTAGATCCGCTGTAAGTATTTACTTGACCTCTCAGGGTCAACTGTCTGTCAATTCTAAGAACGTTAATTTCCTGGTTAAGGGAAATAACTTTCTTACTGTACAATACTACTCAGAGCATGTAGCAAAAATCTGCATGATTAGGGACTACACACACACGTACAGTTGGTATAGGAAAAGGATTAATGCTTAGGCAGTAAAGAGAAGAGAAATATAGCATTAAGCTATGGTACCATTTGATATTACGCAGATCTACAGCCTGAAGGAAACATCAGTTTCTTAGTTCAAACACACCTTTGTAAAAAGGTGCAAATGATACTTAATGTATCAATTAATAAAACTAAGCGATCTCTATTCATATCATTATGGCGAGCACTAGCAAAGCATTTAGAGGATGTGTGCATCCGTGTTTTCGTTATTTGACATCTGATGACACATGCGATCTATGCGTTGTTTGTTTGGGCGAAGAGCATGCACGCGATGTCTCCGAGGGGGCAATCGGCGTGCACTGCGAGCGTTTTT
>NW_015645128.1:99950-100315 GCF_001515625.1 Sinocyclocheilus rhinocerous
CTTGAATGGCAGGGCATTAGCAGCAGCAGCAGGTCAGGCTGTCGCTTCATTGCACACGATGGCGGTGCTCCAGGCATATCAGGCTGACCTGCTGAAAGACCTGGATAAAGGCGAGGACCTTTCTCCTGATGAGGTAGCTGAGTTGCGCCGCACCACGGATCTCGCTCTCCGTGCTACTAATCAGGCCGCCTCTGCTATGGGCAGGTCCATGGTGTCTATGGTAGTGACGAAGAGACATCTGTGGGTGAACCTGGCAGATATCGGGAAGAAAGAGAGGGGCTTTCTTCTCGATGCTCCGGTTTCGCCTTCCGAACTTTTTGGTACCTCCGTTGAGACGGTGGTTGAGAAGTTCAGGGGGGTGAATG
>NW_015645128.1:100945-101760 GCF_001515625.1 Sinocyclocheilus rhinocerous
AGGTAGGCAAGACCTAAGGGATGTGATCCAGACAAGGCATCAGCGCTTTCGTCCGGATCAGAGTGATACTTCGGTATCTACTCATTTCCTTCGGGGGTTTTACATCTGCCCTTATCTTCCCCTTCCTAATTCCCCTGTAACCACCATCTCTCCACCTGACCGAGGTTAGATGGGAACTTCCTGCATTACAGTCTCCTATGCTTGACCTATGATGTTTGGTCCTTTTTCTAGGGTAGATCCTCGGTGAGCACCCCCTCTGTTGGATTCAGAAACCGGGTGCTTGACTTTCAGGGTTTACTTCACTCGTTGATATGATGTCCAGCTGGTATGATAGCCTGGTTTCGGCTTCATGCTTCTTGGATCATGCGGCCAGGTCACAGGCTTCTGCGGGAGCCTTCTTGATCATCAGGCCCCCGGCACGGCACGGCACTGCAACATTTCCTGGACGTCCGGGCTGGGCTTATGCTTTCAGGCTGCCCTGTCTGGTATACCGTATCTAGGTCACCCTGAGGGGCCTCCTGGTCACCAGGATATCCCCTCTTTCTTAGGCATCGAGCGGGAAGTATAGGTGGCATTTGCGAGAACCTTCTTGTGTAATGCTGTCTCAGGCAGTGCAGTATTTGAGCTTGCCTCTCCCGTTTGGCTCAGTATTTCCGGGTATCTGTGAACAGATGCTTGGGAAGCTCTTAAATCCATACTATGGTAAGTGCACACGCTAAGCTTTGTGCACTTTCTGAAATCCACATAGTGGTAAGTGTGCACGCTGAACACTTTGCGCACTTTCTAAAATCCACATAGTGGTAAGTGGGCACGCT
>NW_015645128.1:101822-101985 GCF_001515625.1 Sinocyclocheilus rhinocerous
AAAATCCACATAAGTGGTAAGTGTGCACGTTATGCTTTGCCCACTTTTCTGAAATCCTGGATGGTAAGGGTTGTAAGGGTTAAGCCTCGTTCCCTTCCTCTGAGTTGGTTTAGACACCGGTACCTTGAGCTCCACTCAACTAACTCAACTAGGTCGACACACT
>NW_015645128.1:115584-118263 GCF_001515625.1 Sinocyclocheilus rhinocerous
CGAAGGCCCCTTAGAATGGTATTTTTAAAATCCATGTTATGGTAAGTGTGCACGTGAAGTCTTTGTACACTTTCTAAAATCCACACTGTGGTAAGTTAGCACGCTAGTACCTTGCGTTCTTTCTAAAATCCATGTATGGTAAGAGTTACGCGCGGCAGCTTCATGCTGTTGGTTAAAGCCCCGGTTCCACCTTGGGCACCACTCCACTTATGTGTCCGCTGGATACCTACTTTACCAGGGTGTTGCCACTAGGGGTCTGTTGAGACAGTTCCTTCAGCATATGCAGAGCATGCGGTAGCCCCTGTGTGACAGGCCAAGACTTAGTATGATTCTAGGCTCTTGGTCGTATTCCCTTAAAGGAATCTATTCCTGATTCCAAGCCTTGAGCTCTACCCCGGGCCCAGGAGTTCTGGCCCTAACAGGTAAGTTTTTGGGGTATGTAGCCTAGGCCTTTGGCCGTAGGGGTTAATGTCACTGACAGCCGTCTTAACTTCCCAGGGGCAACTCCCATGGCTATGGTAGAGTTGGTACTTAGTGCTCGCCATGGTTTCTGGCATGCACTCCCCTCAGCATGGTGGTGTGGGTATACCGTTCCCCATAGCGACCCCTAGAGGACGCAGTGTCTCATTCCCTACTCAGGGAACCATGGTTACATACGTAACCTGAGACATTTACTAATGCTGCTCAAATGTGTCATTAATGTACTGACACAAAAATATATAGTGTATTTTACACAAATATAACATGTAAATGACAAAAACAAAGTTTAAGGCTGATGTCTCTATTCATTTTCACAGAAGCAAAGCAGCAGATGTTATAAATAAAAGCAGTTAACAATGTTATTGAATAGAATATAACCATTATTGCACTACATAGGGCTATTCTTATAGGCTGCAAAGACAAAACAGTCGGAGATGCGTTTTTTTTTCCTTCTATTTTACGCATTAGTAGTAAATTGAACAGAAAGCGAGTAAAGAACTCTCAATATTAGGCTACTAAAAAGGTCAGTTTAATCTCGCAAAAACTCTCGTTAAAGGGATACTCCACCCCAAAATAAAGATTTTGTCATTAATCACTTACCCCCATGCCGCAAGCAGCGTACACTATTCTGTGTCAGCTGCGCCACACGGATGCGCTGTTTTAGTTCAAATCAAAGCGTAAATACACGTAGAAAACGTATCCTTGTGTCGCGGCTGACACAGAATAGCGTACACTGCTTGATTTCAGTGGATATTCTCCAAAATGGCGCTACGGTGATGCGGAGAGACACAGAGGAGACAAATTGTTGAATAAAGTCGTTATTTTTGTTTTCTTCGCGGACAAAAAGTATTCCCGTCACTTCATAAAATTCAGATTGAACCACTGATGGCAGATGGACTATTCTGACGATGCTTTTCATACTTTTCTGGACCTTGACAGTGTAATTTACTTGGCAGTCAATGTGACAGTCACAAGCCTCCCGGTTTTCATCCAAAATATCTTAAATTGTGTTCTGAAGACGAACAAAGCTTTTACAGGTTTGGAATGACATGGGGGTAAGTGATTAATGACAAAATCTTCATTTTGGGTTGGAGTATCCCTTTAATAAAAAATCTGACTACACTGCACAATTAATCTCTTACACTGCATCTTTGTTGTTTATAATGAATTCGGTGCTTGCACGTACTCCGCTTTTATTATTATTGCAGCTTAGATATTCAAGTAGCTGCAGTACTCAGACTTTACCTCAAGGAAAAGTGCGTAGGCCTGCTCAGACCCTGACGTGGCGGTAAGTACTTTTCCACGTCAAAGACCGTTTTTATAAATATGAACTTTGCCGTTGATTTTAGCGTACGCACATTCTGAGATCAAATCTGTGCGTACGCACATTTTATAAATGAGGCCCTAGGTGCTGATCTACCATCTGATCTGGATACAGACTGGATCCGTATGGCTACGGTGACCTCGGAATAAGAATGAAAGAGACTAATCTTCAGCTTAGAAAAAGTGAAGTGACGTGACATGTGGCCAAGTATGGTGGCCCATACTCAGAATTAGTGCTCTGCATTTATCCCATCCAAAGTGCGCACACACACAGCAGTGAACACACACACACCATGAACACACACCCGAAGCAGTGGGCAGCCTTTTTTTTTTTTGCTGCGGCGCCCGGGGAGCAGTTGGGGGTTCGGTGCCTTGCTCAAGGGCACCTCAGTCGTGGTATTGAAGGTGGAAGAGAGCGCTGTACATTCACTCCCCCCACCTACAATCCCTGTCGGTACGAGACTCGAACCCACAACCTTTGGGTTACGAGTCCGACTCTCTAACCATTAGGCCACGACTACTGTGAGGTGATACTATTTTGAATCATTTGAAGTGATTTTGCACAGGGATGAACTCACTTCTGTTGTATGCTGTATGAGATTCTGTTTTATTTTATTATTCATTATTGTATCTAGTATTATAGATGTCATTAGTTTACAAAATAATATTAAGTGTGTTGTGAACATGAATATGAATAAATTTGATAGGAATACCTCATTCTGATTTTGTATGATTTTCTTTGTTTTTGTGGAATACTTTTTTTGTTGAATCTGTTAAGCTCCAAACGGAAAAAGAAGCACCCTAAAAATAATTTTAAGAAGCACTATATATATATATATATATATATATATTTTTTTTTTTTTTTTTTTTTATTAA
>NW_015645128.1:118677-121583 GCF_001515625.1 Sinocyclocheilus rhinocerous
AGATCTTGATATCCCCTTAGGTCTCTTTGGCACATTCATGAAAGTTCATTAAAAAAGTAGAGACGTCTGATTCATCAAGAAATTATTATTTTAAATCAGATCTTTATTCAGTCGATCCACAATCTGTGTCCATGATCTGGTTTTTGAGTTCAACTCACTCAGTGACCAGAGGAGACAAATACCACTTCAGAAGTTATGTACAGTATATGATACTTTTATGCTGCTTTTGCATCCTTTTTCAACTTATTCACAATTTCATCTTGTGTGTTATTTGGAAGAAAGAAGGGCATACAGGTATGGATCAGCAGGAGAGTATGATGACTGAAGTTTACTGAAGTTTTTCAGTACAGTCCAGTGTGTGTGTGTGTGTGTGTATCAGATGTGAACGAGTGTTCGGAGGAGCCTGGCATCTGTGCGTATGGCTCCTGCTTCAACAGTCTGGGCAGCTTTGAGTGCGTGTGTAAACCTGGATTTGTGCTGTCAGAAGATAGACGCAGATGTTACGGTAACTTTCTTACTCAGTTTTACAGTGTACCTATCGTTCAGATACTTTATGAAGTAGTTAAACTTAACATGTTTTCTGACTCTGCTGCGTCACAGCTCATTTACTCATGCTCTCTCTCCAAAAACTGCAGTAGCAAATTCAAAGCTTCCTTCATGAGTTCTAAAATCACATTGTTTCTAACAGTGTGTAAGAAGTAGTTCTACACACAAGAGTGTTGAAAAACATGAAAAATATTGAAATAAAACATTATCATTCCTTATGCTTACCAACTGTTTGTTGTGTCAGACACTAGAGAGAGCTTCTGTTTCACACGCTTTGAGAGCGGCAAGTGCTCTGTCCCACAGGCATTTAACACCAGCAAAGCCAAGTGTTGCTGTAGCGTCATGGCCAAAGAGGGCTGGGGCGATCCCTGTGAGCTGTGCCCTAAAGAACAGGATGGTACCAGCGCTCTCATCTCCTTCATCATCAGTTACACCACCACAACACCACCCCAAAATCCTTCTCATTGTTTTATGTTGTGTGTGTGTTCACAGCTGCGTTTCAGGATCTGTGTCCGTTTGGCCATGGGATCATTCCTGGTGTTGGAAACACACGTGTGGGTAAAGACAATACTGTACTTGTTGGCTTTATAAAGTGTAATAATGGGTTTTACTGCTGAGAATGTGAAATTTACTGCTGTGCCAAGCTGAAAGTTTAAAGGGAAAATTGTGTGAAGAGTTTTGAAAATGTGTCCTAGTGATTGTATATATATATATATACTGTTCTGAGAATTAAGGCACACTGATTGTTGTCTGTTGGGAAGAAATAAAACATTAAACACAGAGTGCACAAATCTGAAGCTGTACAGGCTGACCATGCTGTATCACTGTGTCTCTCAGACTTAAATGAGTGTGTGGAGAATCCAGAGATCTGTGTGAACGGCCACTGCATCGACATGGATGGCTCCTTCCGCTGCGAGTGTCCCACGGGCTACATGCTCAACTACACAGGAACACGTTGTGATGGTAAGAGAACACTGTAACTTTCAACAAAACATACTTTAAAAGTACTTTTGTTTGCACCTTCGAATATATTGCATTTAAAATATTAACTGTGTGCCAGTTTAGTTAAAAACAAGGATTATTTATGAACATTTTTGTTCACCCAAAAGTTAAAATTCTGTCATCATTTACTCACCCTCATGTCAGTCCAAACCCATATGGCTTCTTCTTCAGAATACAAGACAATATTTTGTAGAATGTTGGCCACAACCACTACAGACATTGAGGGGGAAATCAGCATCTCCCACTGAAAATGAATGACTTCAGGTCACTTTGACTGTAAATAACTCAGATTATGCAGATCGCTTCTTCACTGATATTAGCTTGACATTTTGCTCATCCAGGGGCCATGGTTCTCCCCTTGTTGGTGTGGGTTTCCTCTGGGTATTCTGGTTTGCCCCAAATGCAGATCAGGTGAATTAGACATGGATTGAATGGACAGAATTTGCTGGTCCATTAGAAACTGTATCTCAGCTGGGTGATCATCTCATTATCAAACATGTGACAGTTTATTGAGGGTTTGTTTATTTTTGTTTGTTTATTTTTGTTTATTTTCGACATGTTCAGCAAACAGCATTCTGTTCTCTCTGTGTGTGCAGACATTAATGAATGTTCATTTGGAAACCCCTGTGGAAACGGCACATGCTCAAATGTGATCGGAGGATTTGAGTGTCTGTGT
This sequence comes from Sinocyclocheilus rhinocerous, assembly GCF_001515625.1. Classification (NCBI taxonomy): domain Eukaryota; kingdom Metazoa; phylum Chordata; class Actinopteri; order Cypriniformes; family Cyprinidae; genus Sinocyclocheilus; species Sinocyclocheilus rhinocerous. The sequence continues at coordinate 120,902 of NW_015645128.1, forward strand.
GAGGAGGGATTTGAGCCTGGACCAATGATGAGCTGTGAAGGTCAACTGATAAAATCATCTGAATATCTGATATGACATTTACTTACCCAGCTTCAGTGTGTTGACATGTATGATGTCATTAAAATGGAAATATTTTTTTTCTTCTGTCTATATTTGACATAGCGGTCCCACTTTATATTAAGTGGCCTTAACTACTATGTACTTACAGTAAAAAAATAAGTATAATGTACTTATTGTGTTCATACTGTATTGCAAAACACTTTTGGGATATGGGTAAGGTTAGGGACAGGTTAGTCTCAGCCTCAGACATAACGCCGACGGAACGTTGGCTAAACGTCTGATGCATATGGCACACAAAAGTGGAAACACTTCAGGAGTTTCGAAGTCGTCATCGGATTGGTTGAATTATACAGGATTTCCGGGAGACGTGCGTGTCGTGTTCTTTAACGTTCCACCTGGAAACAAAGATGCTATGACGCCAAACCCCCTCACGAAAGAAGAAAGCCGTCATTGTGTTTACAACTGTGACGACGAGCGCTTATCAGGATCAACTAAACATATGGGTAAGGTTAGGGACAGGTTTGATGGTATGGGTAGGTGTAAGGGATGGGTCAACAGTGTAATTGATAAATGTAATTACAGAAATTAGTTACAGATGTAATTACATGCAGGTATTTTTTTA
>NW_015645128.1:124686-136455 GCF_001515625.1 Sinocyclocheilus rhinocerous
ATGGTAATGGGCGTTACATTTCCGACGAGTGCTTGCTGTGTTCGGCCAATCACAATGCACTGGTTCAGCTGGCCAATCAGAGCAGACTGCACTTGTCTGAAGGAGGGACTTTGTAGAAAACGAAGCGTTTGAGAGAGGCGGGGCATAGAGGACCTACAATAATGTACAGTATTTGAAAAATAATGTGTTTTTTGAACATTAAAGCATGTCAATATATTCTGTTACACCAAATACACAAAATAATGATCTTTAAAAAAGCATCATATGACCTCTTTAATTTAAATGTAAGTACATAGTAGTTAAGGCTGATTAATATAAAGTGGGACCGACATAGCTACCAATTGATTTACCCATATTAATTACATTATATTCAAATTAATTAATCAAATTAAGTATCAGTATTTGCTATGACAACCCCCCAATTGAGGATAATTCAAATGCATGGCATTATTGTAGCTAATGAGTAAATCACCGAATAGTTAAACATTTGCTTAGAAGTCCATATATAATTATTATTGCATACAGTAATCCTGACTAAAACAGATTATTCAGTCTGTTATTATATCTGAGATATAGACTGAGGGACCTTTCATACAGGATGTGTTGTTATGTCTGTCTTTGACTGATTGTGTGTCATTACTGATTGTCCAGATGTGAACGAGTGCAGTCAGAATCCTCTGCTCTGTGTGTTTCGCTGCATTAACACTTTGGGGGCGTATGAATGCAGCTGTCCATCTGGTTACACTCTGCGAGAGGATGGACACATGTGTCAGGGTACAACTTATTATCAGTAATCAATGAGTTTGGTGTGAAACTTTCCAACCCTAAGCGATCGTAGTATACAAGATTAATACAAATGCATATGTGTATTAATGTGCATTTTTAAAAAAGCATTCTTGATGACATTGAGCTTGCTTGTGTTCAGATGTAGACGAGTGTGCAAATGATCTTCATAACTGTGACTCCAGAGGAATGGAGTGTAACAATTTAATTGGCACCTTCATGTGTGTTTGTCCAGCCGGGATGATCCACAGGATGAATGATGACATGTGTCAAGGTAAAATATATTTTTAAAATCTAATTGTAGTGAACTGATCTGCATTGCTGTTCACATTTACAAAGACACTGATGGAAAAAATTATGTTGAATTTACAAATGATAGTGAGTCTATCATCCATACCCAGTTTATGAGTACCAATGAGGAAAATGAGGAAAAGCTTCTTTGCACAGGCTATCTGTGTCCTGAACCAGGACAATGCCGACAATGCCAACAAGATTTAGTTGCATTATACAACACCATATTAACATTATACTCCTTTTATTATTACAGACTGCACAAGCATAATTGCACTTTACTGCACGTACACATACTGTCAGATTGTTGCTGCTACCATCTCTGTACACAGAGATGTACTCATTCACATCTTTTGTACATATATATTCTCTATCTTTTTACTTGATTCAATTATTATTATTATTTTCTGTAAATTGTAATAATCTGTATATTCTTCTCTTATTTATATTCTTTATTGTTGTATTTCTTAGTTTAATTTATTCTTATAGTAACTGTAATTCTATTCACTATTTAACTTATTTCTTAGGATACAGTTTTTCTTTCTCTTCGTATTACTACTTCTATAATATTTCTATTTTAATATATAGTCTATTGCATTCTGTGTGGAGAGTCGTACCAAGCATTTCACTACATGTCGTACTGTGTATGATTGTGTATGTGACTAATAAAATTTAACTTGAACTTGAACTTGTTTAACTAGCTTTAAAAGGCTTGCATGGTCACAGCTTGGTACAGGCAAAAGGAGAGAGTTGTGGTGAGGATCTAACGACATCAGTCATAATGGACTAAAAAAAAACACTCTGGAGTATAGAAAAACCACAGGACCAAAGCAGAAGTAATAAGTAAATAAATAAGTAAACCAACCTATACACTGAAAACGGACAAAGAATTGAGCTAGGGGGATTCTTCAGACGGAACCAAAGGATTGGGACTGAGGTGGAGATGGGGGCTCGGAAGACCTAGACATAGCCAGAGTAATGGAGGAAACCAGTGGAGCTGAATCAGTTGTAGGGGTAAACAAATCAAATTAGCTCAAAGGGAATTATTAATGAATTTAAAGGGGAATTTGAAAGAATCGACTCTTTACGATCGAGCAAATGAATCGTCCAGCGCTCATTTGAACGGTCCGTAACTGTCGGCTCTGCAATAGATACCAATATCCGACATATAGTGAAAACGCTATTCTTAGCACGGTAACAAGATCGGCAGATTAAGGCAATAAATTGATAAACATAACACAAGACACTTCTTACGCACTACTGACTAATCTAACGCATAAAGCTAGCACAAACACACGCACACACACACACATTCACACGAGTTGCAGAAAGGAAGAAAGTGAGGAAGAAAGAGTTTAAGAGAGTGAAATGATGTAATCCCAAGTTTTGTAAGACCTAACTGAGTAAACCATCAATCATTAATTCAACCCTTCTATCGTTTCTTAGGCAGGGTTATTAAATTTCATAGCTATGCACCAGTTCAGAATGAGAGGCATTACTTGCGTTTGTTGCGTCTCTTTGAATGGGGATTCCTTCTGTGGTGTCTGTTATTGACGGGGTTCCCACGTGGGTTCACTGGTGGTCTGTTCGTCGCTGGAGTGACATCTTGGGAGGCCGATCAGGTTGTGGTGTTGGCCAGTGGAGCGGAGTCTCGTGGTCAGTTCAAGTTTGAGGCTGTAGTTGTATAGACTGCAGCTTAGTGGTGAAGATTAACTTAAACGGGACTCTCGACGGAAAGAAAAGGAAGAAACTAAAGAAAAGAAAGAAGTGATATGGGATGTTGTCCGGTCTTAACCCATCCTAAGCTGGGAGAGTCTGAGCCCGAGACTGAGTCTCGGTCTGGATCTGGTTCTCTGTCTGTATCTTCTCTTCTGGGTATTGGGTTTTAAACCCAGCTGATTGTTCTGGCCCCAAGTGGAGCTCTGAACAGTCAGGTATTGTCTTCGGTTCAGGGGGTGACTGTTTCTCCTCCCATTACTGTAAATCAGCATGTTATCTTTTAGTCACGTGGGCTCCAATTTCCCTGCTCTTACCTGGGTACAATTTAAACATGAATTTAATCATGTGGATGTGATGCATTTTACACAGGTTTTAATTAACATCATGATTAAAGAAATGGAAGGAAGAGAAAGAGATTCACTCAGTCATACCAAACAAGATAGACTTGCGATAAACCATTCAATAGTTAGTAATAATTTCATGCGTAATGCATGATCAAAGCCTAATGTTCACACATATGGGTTTCAGACATGATATTGAGTTATGCAATGAAATGACAGTTGATTATAAGCCCTTTATCATCGTTTTGAGGATGATCTGATGCATTTTAATATTATGAGTTTCTGGGTTTAGAGAGGATATGGTCCTTTAAGGCAAACTCTTTGTCTTGAGTGGGGAAGACTCACCAGGTGTTTAGCTCATGCATTTCTGTGCTTTTGACCATTTGTTCTTGGTTTGAAACAACATAAATTTGACCGGTTATTCCTTGAGTTGAAAGGGTTTCTTTGTTTGAGGTTAATTAACCTGTGGGGGAAGTTTGTCATTCTCAGTCCAGATGGTGTCACATGACCTGGGTTGGGGTCGTAAAGTGTTGCTTTGGATTTTGGCTCTCCTGATCAAAGCAATTCTTATCAACTGATTCTGATCAAGTCATCTGTTGATTCAACCATTGGTGTCTGCGTGGCTCAGTTCCTACACAGTGTGCAGCTGAGGCATAGCCACAGACCTGTAAGTCTGTGGTGGACCAAAGCAGACGAGGGACCCCAGTGGAGCGATGACATGCCATGGTGGAGCCAATGGGTCAAAAGGCTGAGACTGTGGCAATGACTCTAAAGTCTACAGTGGATGTAGCTAGCTAGGGCACTGTGGTTGTGCCAGTGATTCCTGGGGACTGCGGAGGGGCAGCTGAGTAGAAGGCCGAAGAAGACCGACAGAATTACTAGTTAAACATCAGAGTGAACATCCATCTGCGGGTGGTTGTTCATATTAATGGGCAAATCCAACATTAGGAGAAAAGTGATTTGTCGGTGGACACGGCAAGAGCACATAAGTGTTTTGCTTAATACGAGTTTTCTGTTGCTGTTATTTATAATAAATATCTGCTAGTAGGGAGGATTAATTCATTTACTGCTTATTTTATTTAAAAATTTTGAATTTTTTAAATTGCTGATTGTGCATGTTGTTTGCTGTAAGCTGTAATTAGAATCTACAAAAATACTTTTTGCTACTTGTTAATTTGTGCTTAAGTGGAAAACTGTACCCCAATAGTTGCGATTTCAAGCCATTTGCATGCTATAGGCTTTGCTGAGACCTGCGTCTCTACCTGTGTGACTCAACCGAGCAACGACACCGACAAGGCACAGTAGTATCTTTCCCTTATTCTACTTCCCTTCCTTTCCTCTCTCCACCACTTTAAACATGTGCTTCCATTATATTCCTGTTGTCCCTCAGCGGAAACACTCTTACACAACAAGCAGGAGACGGCACAATCATGCTAACCTGCATCCTATCCACACTTCTTCTATTCCACCCCTTTCTTTTCCTATGGGCCTCTGGAATTGTCAGTCAGCTGTAATCAAAGCTGACTTTATTCCAGCCTTTGCTACTCAGTCAGCTCTACGTCTCTTGGGCTTGACTGAGACCTGGATTAAACATGAAGGCACAGCTTTCACCCACACCCCCTGTCAGGTTGGATGAGGTTGGGGTACTAATCTCCTCATTTCCAAAAGCTGGAAATACCTTACATTCTCTTATAACTTTAACAATACTTCCTTTGAATTTCATGCCGTTACAGTCACACTCCCTGTAAAAATCCACATAGTAGTTATTTATCACTCTCCAGGTAAGCTAGGCAACTTTCCATAAGAACTGGACATGCTGCTGTCCTCATTCCCTGATGATGGCAGCCTTCTAGTACTTTTGGTGACCTCAGCATCCACCTTTAGAATCTACATGCTACTGACTTCCACTCTCTCCTAGCCTCTTTCAGCCCACCACAGGTACCCATAATCAGGTAACCAGCTCGACCTCATCTTTACACGCAATTGTATCACAGATAACATCTTGGTCAAACCCTTTCATGTCTCGGATAATTTCATTATTACTTTTAATCTACATCTACCTTCTTCTGCACCACCAATCCCTCTGCCAGTTTCATTAAGACAAAATCTAACGTCTCTTTCTCCTTCTGGACTTTACTCTGTGGTATTGACCTCTCTTCCCACCCCCACACATTTCTCATCATTAGATGTGAATTGTGCCAGATACCTTATTTTCTACCCTAACTATCTGCCTAGACAATATCTGTCCTATTTCCTCCAGACCAGCACATGCTACTCCCTCCAATCCCTGGTTAACTGATGTCCTCTGTGAGCAGCGAACTAAACTAAGGGCAGTGGAGAGAAAATGGGGCAAAGCAAAAGATTCAGCAGGTATCAGTCACTGCTATCTTTATTTTCCACCAACGCTTATGCTGCCAAAACTACCTTCTTACATAACAAGATCAACAGTGCATCAGACACACGCACACTCTTCAAAACATTCAGTTCCTTTGTCCCCCTTGGTCACCTCCCACCACCTCTTTATTTGCTGACAATTTTGCTAATTACTTCACAAACAAAACCACATCCATCAGCAGTCAGTTCATGGCTCCAATAACCCAGGAACTCACAGCAAACACTCACACAGCTGACCATCTTCTCTCCTCCTTCTCTCCTCTTACAGAAGATGAAGTCTCTAAAATTATTCTCTCCAGCCACCCTACCACCTGTCCTCTAGACCCAATCTCCTCACATCTCCTACAAGCTATTTCCCCTGCACTTCTGCCTTCACTCACACACATCATCAACACATCTCTTCTCACAGGCATTTTTCCCACCGCATTCAAGCAGGCTCGGGTAACCCCACTGCTTAAAAAACCTACTCTAGACACCTCAATTGTTGAAAGCTACAGGCCCGTGTCTCTCCTCCCATTCATAGCAAAATCACTTAAATGCGTTGTGTTCAACCAAGTGTCTTCCTTTCTCTCACAGAACAACCAGCTGGACAATAACCAAACTGGATTTAAAAGTGGCCATTCAACTGAAACCACATTGCTGTTAGTCACTGAAGTGCTATGGAGTGCAAGAGCTGAGTCCAAATTTTCAGTTCTCATTCTGCTAGATCCATCTGCTGCATTCAACACTGTTAATCATCGAATCCTTCTGTCCACCCGCTCATCGCTGGGCATCCCTGGAACTGCAGTCCACTGGTCTGAGTCTTACCTCACAGGTAGGTCCTTCAGGGTGTCTTGCGGAGGAGAGGTATCCAAATCACATCAACTGGTCACTAGGGTTCCTCAAGGATCAGTTCTTGAGCCCCTCCTCTTCTCTATATACACTACATCACTGGGACCCACAATTCAGGCACATGTTTTTTTCTACCATTGCTATGCTGATGACATGCAGCTCTACCTCTCATTTCAACCAGATGATCCAACGGTACCTACTCAGATCTCAGACTGTCTGACGGACATCTCAGCATGGAGGAAAGAACATCACCTGCAGCTCAACCTGCCAAAGACGGAACTTCTCATCTTCCCAGCCACCCCATCAGTACAGCACCAGTTTACCAGCCAACTGGGCTCCTCAACGATAATCCCAGCGTGTTCGGACAGGAATCTTGGGGTGATCCTTGATGATCAGCTGATCTTTAAAGATCATATTGCAAAAACAGCATGATCATGCAGGTTCGCATACACAACATCAGCAAGATCAGACCCTTCCTAAGAGAGTATACAACACAGCTTCTCATCCAGGCCCTTGTCATTTCTAGGCTGGACTATGGTAATGCTCTTCTGGCTGGACTTCCAACATGTGCAATCAGACCTCTGCACATGGTCCGTGTAGCTTGGTTATTCTGTTGGAATCTCTTACTTCTTACTATCACTCTTTGTTGTTTAACCTGCTAAAATAGAACTTAATTCTTACCATATTTCTGATATTATCTATCAAACTAATTTGAAACCATTCACTTTTTAATCTAAACTGCTTGCGCAGTGTGTTAGCATTCAATTAGCCTGTTAGCTTGTTAGTCTTTTATCTCTCGCTCTATTTATCACAAGTTCATTAAACAACTGTGGTAAGTCGGAATCATTCAGCAATCATGGTGAGTAATGACTTCTTCTCCTGTTATTGCCACTTGCACTGCTTGCCACATGTATAGTGTAGCTTTCTCTGTCAGCGGCAAGGGATTCACATGTGATAAATGCAGGGAAATAGTTAGGCTGACAGAGAAGATTTCAGAACTAGAGACATGCATCCAAACTTTAATGCAGGATAGTAAGAATGTGAAGGTCTTAGATACGTCTTTGGATTCAACTAGCTTAGCGAGTCCTGTACATAAGTCAGTTCCGGTTGCAGAGCCCCCGCAGCAGCGCGATTGGGTGACTGTGTGTGGCGGCATAGTCGCAGGACAAAACACCACTCTTCCATTCTGATCAAAACATTAAACAGTTTCTCCCCACTCAGTGAAGCACACACTGAGAAACCTGATGAAATCGCCATAGTTATTGGTGATTCTATTGTACGGAATGTGAAAATAGAGACACCAGCCACCATAGTCCAATGTTCACTGGAAGCCAGAGCGCCTGATATCTTGTCAAATATAAAAGTGCTGGCTAATGCTAAATGTAAATTCAGTAAGATTGTTATTCACTTCGGCAGTAATGATGTTCGACTTTGCCAGTCAGAGATCATAAAAATAATATTAAAGAGGTGTGTGAACTTGCAAGTATGATGTCAGACACTGTAATATGCTCTGGTCCCCTCCCTGCTTACCGTGGTAATGAGATACACAGAAGACTGTCGTCACTCAATGGCTGGATGTCTAAGTGGTGCCCGCAGAATAGCATAGGTTTCATAGACAATTGGATGAGTTTTTGGGGCAGAACTGACCTGTTGAAAGGACATGGTCTTCATCCCTCCAGGGGTGGTGCCGCTATTCTCTCTAGAAATATGGCACAACGTTTGCACTTGATTAACTGGGGTTCAGGTCAGGAAGCAGACAGACTGGCTAAACTGACTGTCTGCCAGCCAACTCACATCACAGAAGTCAGTTAATTCTCAGCACATAGAGACTCCTTCACCTAGATATCATACTATAGAGACTGTCTGTTCCCTGAATTAGCAAATACAAAAAATGTCCAAACAGATTTAAGGGTAAAATTTAATTGATGTTCAACAAATAAAAAAAAAGATATAATACAGATAAACAAATGATAAAGCTTGTCTTAATGAATATTAGATCCCTTTCTACAAAAGCGCTTTTTGGAAGTGATATGATCAAAGATCATAACCTACACTGAACAAAATTATAAACACAACACTTTTGTTTTTGCCGCCATTTTTCATGAGCTGAACTCAAAGTTGCGACATCTGTGGCCATGAACATGATTTCTGCCCGAGTCCCGTCGGACTTTAACAAATAAGCACAAGTCAACCTGCCATAAGAAACAAGACCACAGAGAGACGCCAAAGGACTGCATACACAGATCCATGCTGAGTAACTTATCACACCAAAGTACAAATGAAAAATGAAACCATTCTTAATGTGTGGAGACTTGGCGATTGTAAGGCGGGTCGATGTCATCATTGAATAGTTCCTCTGTCAGAATAAGCGAATTTGAACATCCGTTATAAAACACTTGCTGTACATTAATTGTGACAACTACATGAATATACAGGACTGTGTTCAAGCAGAAATATGATGTTATAGTGATCCGTGCACCATGAGCGCACATACACGGTTTGTTTGCGCATTAATAATAACGGACACATGCCTAGTGTATGACTCCTGTATGTCACTATAATAGTCTTTACTGGGCGGCGCTAGGGACTAGCACCCCCATACATAAAAAAGATTAAATAAAATAAAAACATTTGACTCACATGGATAACTCGTGCAATGCAATACGTGACGTGATTTGCAGTCATTCGTAAAGCATTTTATTTTAAAAATGGATCGGTTCCTTGTGCTAAGCCTGTCCCCGACTAAAGATTTTTTTTTAGTCAACTAGTCACACGTTTATATTAAGTTCTTTCCGCAGGAAAAAATAAGGGATTGATCCATGTCATACAGTAAGCGTGATAATACTCCCATACTCCTAAACACCTGAAATGAGCCTATATAGCGATTATTATTATTCATATAAAAAATAATCTATTCTGGATGCTGTTGCAGAGGACTACAAGACTACAGAGGCACACTGTGTGAAACTACAATCCTATCCTATGCATATATATATATATATATATATGGGCGATTCATGATATATATATATATATTAGTTTAATGTGTATTAAATTGAGCGGAAATTAAGGGATATACTGTAATCGTATGTTTATGCACAAGGCCTTCAGCTCAAAACACAGTTTACAAACATCAGCATGGATTCCGCTCATGGAATGAATGAAGCAGAATTGCATTAATAACAGACTTATGTATGACACTTACACCATGTCTAGACCGGACGCGAGCAGTGAGACGCATCGCGACAAAACGAACCTATTTAATATAATCAATACTGTCTACACTGAATGCAAAATTCCCAACAGCAAACGGATTCCCCGTTATTCCTGACATAGTCCAAGCTCTTTGCAAGGGGCACTTTGTCGCTTCAAGCAGTCGCGTGTATAGTGTTGCGCCGCGCTGCATCCAGTGTAGGAAATATCACTGATTATAATCAATGGGTTCTACTGCCTTTTTTGCTTTCGCTAGCGTCCTGTGTAGACATGGTGGCATGCTAATCACTTTCACACCAAATATACTTTAAAACAAACATCAGAGACCGCTAACATATAAGTACATAAACCATAAATGTTAGGCTACCTCTGGGCGATTCATGATCAGGTAGATCTTGAACCGCACGCTCACGTCAGAAAACTACTAATTGGCCAAAAGGCTTCGTTTGACTTTTCGGAGATCATCTACTCTTCCCTGTGGATTACCTCTGACATACTTTCTCTACGATCTGAATTTCTGCATATTGAATTTTAGAATATTTAATTTGATGTTCCGAATTTCCTCTTCATCTTGAAAACTTGAAGCTGTATTTTTAAAAACTGGATTTTTCCAGTCTAAGATTTCAGAAAAAAAAAAAAAAAATGCTGTTTGAAAATACATGTCTATAATATTCAGTTGTGTTAAATTTCAAATGTTTAATATTCAAGTAAAAAAAAATCAAATTCAGAACTATGTTAAATGCCACATAATATTCAGTTTGGTTAAATGGCACTTGTCAATAATTCAAATTTACACAATACAAATTCAATTAGTTTTGTCATATTATAAGCTCCATATGTTTCTAGCATTTATAAAACCGCATTTTTTCATATTAAAAATATATCTAAATTATGACCTATGCTCTCAATGTCAAATGCAGATACATTAATTCATGACTTCAAGGTTAGATTATTGTAATACTTTATTGGGTGGTTGCTCTGCGTGCTTAATAACGGTCCAAAATGCAGCAGCTAGAGTTCTTACTAGAACCAGGAAGTACGAGCATATTAGCCCGGTCCTGACAACTCTGCACTGGCTCCCTATTAAACATCGTATACATTTTAAAATCTTGCTAATTACTTATAAAGCCCTGAATGGTTTAGCACCTCAGTACTTGAGTGAGTTCAAATCACATTATAGTCCTTCATGTCCGCTGCGATCTCAAAACTCTAGCAATTTGATAATACCTAGAATATTAAAATCAACTGCGGGCGGAAGATCCTTTTCCTATTTAGCGCCCAAACTCTGGAATAACCTACCTAACATTGTTCGGGAGGCAGACACACTCTGTCAGTTTAAATCTAGATTAAAGACCCATCTCTTTAACCTGGCTTACACATAACACACTAACACATTTCTAATATTCAAATCCGTTAAAGGATTTTTTTAGGCTGCATTAATTAGGTCAACCAGAACCGGGAACACTTCCCATAACACCCGATGTACTTGCTACATCGTTAGAAGAATGGCACCTACGCTAATATTAGTCTGTTTCCTTCTTATTCTGAGGTCACCGTAGCCACCAGATCCAGTCTGTATCCAGATCAGATGGTCACTGCAGTCACCCGGATCCAGTACATATTCAGACCAGATGGTGGATCAGCACCTAGAAAGGACCACTACAGCCCTGAAAGACAGCGGAGACCAGGACAACTAGATGAGCCCCAGATACAGATCCCCTGTAAAGACCTTGTCTCAGACGACCACCAGGACAAGACCACAGGAACCAGATGATTCCTCTGCAAAATGTGACTTTGCTAGCCTGAAATTGAACTGCTGGTTTTGTCTGGTCAGAGGAGAACTAGCCCCCCGACTGAGCCTGGTTTCTCCCAAGGTTTTTTCTCCATTCTGTCACCGATGGAGTTTTGGTTCCTTGCCGCTGTCGCCTCTGGCTTGCTTAGTTGGGGACACTTCATTTCCAGCGATATCGTTGACTTGATTGCAAATGATTGCAAAGATACTATTTAAACTGAACTGAGCTGGATGATGACATCACTGAATTCAATGATGAACTGCCTTTAACTGAAAAATTAGTGTTTACTATTGTCATTTTTGCATTATTGACACACTATTTTCCTAATTAATGCTGTTCAGTTGCTTTGACACAATCTGTATTGTTAAAAGCGCTATATAAATAAAGGTGACTTAACTTGACTT
>NW_015645128.1:137169-156065 GCF_001515625.1 Sinocyclocheilus rhinocerous
TCTGTCAATTCTTTGTCATCAGTTAGGAACCTAGGTGTGCTATTTGATAGCAATCTTTCGTTAGAAAGCCACGTTTCTAGCATTTGTAAATCTGCATTTTTCCATCTCAAAAATATATCTAAATTACGACCTATTCTCTCAATGTCAAATGCAGAAATGTTAATCCATGCGTTTATGACCTCAAGGTTAGATTATTGTAATGCTTTATTGGGTGGTTGCTCTGCGCACTTAATAAACAAACTCCAGCTGGTCCAAAATGCAGCAGCTAGAGTTCTTACTAGAACCAGGAAGTACGAGCATATTAGCCCGGTCCTGACAACTCTGCACTGGCTCCCTATTAAACATCGTATACATTTTAAAATCTTGCTAATTACTTATAAAGCCCTGAATGGTTTAGCACCTCAGTACTTGAGTGAGTTCAAATCACATTATAGTCCTTCATGTCCGCTGCGATCTCAAAACTCTAGCAATTTGATAATACCTAGAATATTAAAATCAACTGCGGGCGGAATATCCTTTTCCTATTTAGCGCCCAAACTCTGGAATAACCTACCTAACATTGTTCGGGAGGCAGACACACTCTGTCAGTTTAAATCTAGATTAAAGACCCATCTCTTTAACCTGGCTTACACATAACACACTAACACATTTCTAATATTCAAATCCGTTAAAGGATTTTTTTAGGCTGCATTAATTAGGTCAACCAGAACCGGGAACACTTCCCATAACACCCGATGTACTTGCTACATCGTTAGAAGAATGGCACCTACGCTAATTAGCGTTGTTCTGGAGGCAGACACACTCTCAGTTTAAATCTAGATAAAATACCATCTCTTTAACCTGGCATACACATAATACCACATTTCTATAATTCAAATCCATTAAAGGATTGTTAGGCTGCATTAATTAGGTCAACTGGAACCGGGAACACTTCCCATAACACCCGATGTACTTGCTACATCGTAAGAAGAATGGCATCTACGCTAATATTGGTCTGTTTCTTTCTTATTCCGAGGTCACCGTAGCCACCAGAGCCAGTCTCTATCCAGATCAGATGGTGGATCAGCACCTAGAGACGACCTCTACAGCCCTGAATGTCCGCGGCGACCATGTTCACTAGATGCGCCCCAGTTTTTTTCTCTATTTCTGTCACCAATGGAGTTTTGGTTCCTTGCCACTGTTGCCTTTAGCTTGCTTAGTTGGGGAAACAATTTCTGCCAATATTGTTGACTTGATTGCACAGATACTGTTTGAAGAGAACTGAACTGAGCTGGATGATGGCATCACTGAATCAACAATGAAACGACGTTAACTGAAAAACTGATTGTTTTCTATTGTTCTTTTTCATTATCAGCACACTTTTTTTCTGTTTGACACTGTAAAGCTGCTTTGACACAATCTGTATTGTATGAAGCGCTATATAAATAAAGGTATATAAAAAAGTGTCTGCCAAATGAATACATGTAAATGTAAATGATCATACTCGCAGCCATGTGCTTACCATCTAGCTTTCCTTGCCATTTTTCTTTAAATGAAAAGGTCGATAGAGAACAGCAACAAACTCCTCTTGCACAGCGCAAAGTGTTGTGGATAATATACAGAATATACACAGCGAACACAAATATGCACTATGAAACAGTAGACATGGGCATCAACATAACCTCAATGTTGCCCTATGCCCTACCAGAATCTCAGTCCCCATAATGCAGCATATATTAGTTCCACATAGATCATATTAGAGTCCATCTGAAATCAAATTTGACACTATTTACTTTGTTAGCATACATTGCTAGTCTTGAGGTGAACAATTAATCTGTGCAAGTTTACTCAGAAAACAAAACGTTTTTCTTAGTAAATGTTAATTAAAATTTGAAAATTAGCTTCCACTCTTCAATGGCATTCCTTTTCTGATGGTGTCAGTTTGACCGCTTGGGCAGAATATCCATAACCACTCACCTCCAACCATTAGTTTGCTGCAATCAAGAGATGAACAGTAGGTGTGGTAAAATAAAACCATGTCCTCTATTCAATATTCTGTTTCAGTTGGAAATACGTCACAATACTGAAGCATTGCTTAAAATAATTAGTGGGAATAGTCAGGTTGGTTAGTGGGTGTAGGAATGGCAGGGTTGGGTTTACACACTATATGCAACAATGCATCCAACAAAAATACTGATCACACTAGATTTATTCATCCTCATTCGCCTTTTTAATTATATTTCCTCTTTACAGATGAAAATGAATGTTTGACTCAGCCTGGGGTTTGTGAGAATGGTCGATGTGTGAACACTGTGGGCAGCTACACGTGTGAATGTGGCGTTGGATTCAAAACTGACTCTACAGCCACACAATGTCTTGGTAAAACTTCTTTCTCGACCCTGAACATAAAGTCCGGGACACACCAAGCCTACTTCAAAGAACTAGCGGCAACAAAAGCCGACAATGTCGTCGTCACCTCACGTCGGCAGCGTCTAGACCAAAAAGCTGCAAACTAACACGTGCATTCTTCTCCTACATGAGAGGAACTGTCTATATCAGGACAGAATATATCAGAATATCAGTTATGTTGATAACTTTCTTCATTTTAAGCAGCTCATATTATTATGAAAATATTTGCATAATGGATTGCTTGAAGCCGACAAGAGCTGACGTGTGGAACACACCAAACAAAACTAGCCCGACAGACGCTTGCCGACTTGTATGTGTCCCGGCTTAAAGCTGACCATACTGTATGTCAACTAGCGTGTGCAATATTGACAAGAAATCAAATGCCTAGGTCTTCAGCTCGGCTCCTGGGGACTCACTGTCCTGCAATTTTTTTTCTAACCTGCTTCAGCACACCTGGCCTGTGATTTTTCAAGTGATCCTGAAGACCTTGATTAGTTGGTTCAAGTGTGTGTGATTAGGGTTGTAGGCTAAACTCTGCAGGAGAGTGGGTCCCTAGGAGCAGGGTTGAAGACCTATGGCATAGCGCAGGGGTGAGCTACCTGGAGAGCTATCGTCCTGCAGATTTCAGCTCCAACCCTAATGAAAACACATCTGAACCAGCTTATAAAGGTCTTCAGGGTACCTTGATAATTACAGGCAGGTGTGTTAGAGCAGAATTGGAACTGAAGTCTGCAGGACAGTAGCTCTCCAGGAACAGGGTTGGAGATCCAGGGCATTTTTAAACTGTGATTTCTCCCAGAAAGTGATTTGGCCACAATGATATGCACTACGCCACTGAATGTGTGTGTTGTGGTGTGTATTGTGCATTTTTAGTCTCTAATGAAATGTGAGTTGATTCGTGTTGTGATGTTTGACTCTCAGATTACAGGCAAGGCTTTTGTTTCACTGAAGTTCTGCACACCATGTGTCAGATGTCGTCCAGCAGTCGTGTCCCTGTCAGCAGGTCTCAGTGCTGCTGTAACAGAGGCCTCGGGTGGGGGGACCAGTGTGAGCTCTGCCCTTTGCCTGCTACTGCCAACTACAAGAAACTCTGTCCATATGGCCATGGCTACGCAACTGACGGGACAGGTGCAGACACAAAAAAATAACACTCATGACCAGCTTTTTTAAAACAGATGTAGCAGCAGTCATAAGTGGGGTGTAGGACAGGTCATTATCTCGAAGTCCTAGGCCAAAAAAATGGAAGGAGGCATTCTTTGATAATTGATTTTAAGATAGGAGAGAGGCAGAAACAGAGAAACAGCCCTACACTGTATGTGTGTAGCACTACATACAAGTTCCCAGTGTGTTTCATTTGTCAGAAATCCCAATTATGGGTATCTTAGAGTATGTGAGATTATCTTTTAAGACTGAAGTTGTCAGTAAACCTCTTTGCCCACAGATATAGATGAGTGTAAGCTGATTCCAGGTGTTTGTGCCAACGGCATCTGTATCAACATCATGGGCTCGTACAGATGCCACTGTAAACCAGGATACATCGCATCTACTGCAGGAACCGCATGCGTCGGTATGCCACAAACACTCAGCACTGCTTTGTCAGTCATTTAAATCCATGTGACGTATAAAAGCATTATTGTTTGATATTCCTTGTGATCATGGTTGTTTGAACGTTTCTGTCAGATGTTGATGAATGTAGTATGTCCCCAAAACCCTGTAACTTCATCTGTAAGAACATGGAGGGCAGCTATGTGTGTTCCTGTCCCCGCGGTTACATGCTGCAGGACGACAGCAGGACGTGTAAAGGTGAGGAAGATGAGTCGTCTTCTTTTGGCCACTTATCTTAGAAATATTCTGTGCATGATACCTACACAGATCTTTCTTCATAGATATGTATGCATGCATTGTATGTCTGTGTAGTGATTTCAAGTTTAGATAGCCTCACACGGGGCACCACTAAATTAGTGATTTTAGATGTATGTAGCACCACCAGTGTAATGGCTTTGGGGTTAAATATAAATATTTAGTTTTGGTCACACTATTTTACGGGGCACCAGCCAGGAATATTGCCCTGACAATAAAGAACAATCATGGAAGATTGTTGAATAAATAAGAATTACATAAATTATAGGACGTTGTAGTCTGACCAATCTTAAGGATTTGAGAGATATCGTTAACTTGTAGAGCCTCTTACTGTATTATCAACACAAGGAAGAGTAATAAAAGGGGTTTTATTAACAAAAGGATAGACAAGAGTAACTAACAACTACTAAATGGGTACAATGAATGGATAAAGTGCAAAATTGATAGATGCAAGTGACTGAGTTGGAATGTTACTATGGATGTTATCTTATGGAAAGGTAAACTGTTCTAAATACACTGCAATCCTCAGCACACAGTCACTCACACAGTCAGATAATAGTAGAATAATTTACCCAGAACAGTGGGTTTAATTCAGTTTTGTCAGCATATAGAATACACAAAGTACTCTACACATATTATTATTATTATTAATATTATTATTAGTAGTAGTAGTAGTAGTAGTAAATTTATATAGCGCCTTTCCCAGGATCAAGGATGCTTTACAAGGTACATCAAATACAACAAATACTCATTACAAAGTAACAGTTAAGTGGAGATTGGACATTTGCCTAATCCAGTCACAGATAATGCAGTTGTATATAACACAAATTAAGTAATAATCATAATAGGAATCAAGTCATGTCAAGTCAAGTCATCTTAATTTGTATAGCACTTTATACAATACTGGTTGTGTCAAAGCAGCTTTACAGTTTAAAACAGGAAAATAGTTTGTCAATAATGCAAAAAGACAATAACTGATTCATTTTTCCAGCTAAAGTGAGTTCATTGATGATTCATTTACATTTATGAAGTCATTTAGCAGACGCTTTTATCCAAAGCAACTTACAAATGAGGACAATGGAAGCAATCAAAATCAACAAGAGAGCAATGATATGCACGTGCTATAACAAGTCTCAGTTAGCTTAACACAGTACATGTAGCAGGGGTTTTTCTTTTTGTTTTTTATTATATAATAAATAAAAAGAAAACAGAAAGAATAGAAAAAGAATAGAGCAAGCTAGTGTTGTTAATTAAATAATAAATAAAAAAACGGATAGAATACAAAAAGATTAGAGAAGCTAGTGTTTTTTTTTTAAGAAAACAAGAAGTTAGTAAATGAACAGAGTGCAAGTCTATAAGGGGCAATTTTTTTAAAGAATAGAATTAGAATAGAGAGTGCTAGAGTTAGAGGGTCAAATAAAGATGGAAGAGATGTGTTTTTAGCCAATTCTTGAAGATGGCTTAGCACTCAGCTGCTCGGATTGAGTTGGGCAGGTCATTCCACCAGGAGGGCACATTTAATTTAAAAGTCAGTGAAAGTGATTTTGTGCCTCTTTGGGATGCACAATAAAGCAACGTTCACTTGCAGACCGCAAGCTTCTAGAGGGTACATAAGCCTGAAGTAATGAATTTAGGTAATGGGGTGCAGAGCCAGTGGTGGTTTTGTAGGCAAACATTAATGCCTTGAATTTTATGCGAGCAGCTATTGGTAGAGGGCTTCAACAACTGAGAGCAAGGCAGTCTCGGTTGAATGTCCAACTCTTGAAACCAGACTGGTTGCTGTCGAGTAGGTTGTCGTAAGTAGAGGGGTTATACGAGCCTGTCTAAATGCTGAGGGAAAAACACCAGTGTGAAGGGATATGTTGATGTGAGTGAGTGCAGGTACAACTGCAGGAGAAATGGCTTGAAGGAGATGAGATGGAATAGGATCAAGCGGACAAGTAGTAGGATGATTAAAACGGATGAGTTTGGAGACTTCTGCCTCAGAGAGTGAAGAGAAGGATGTGAACGAGTGTATGTTTGCTGGCAAGATGTGCTTGACAGATTGTGTAGTGGAAAATTGTGCACTGATGGTTTTAATTGTATTAATGAAGAATATGCCAAGGGGCAGAAGGGATGGTACGGGCTGGCCTGTAAGACAAGGGGCAGACAGTGTCTAAACAAGATGTAAGAGTGGATCAGAAAGTACCAGTAGCACTGTTAGCATCAAGAGATGATAACTGTTTAGGGGGAGGAAGCGAAGATGAAACCAGATAGCCGGGACGGTGAGAGTGGGCGTAGGCTATGTCGAAAGATGACATTTGGAGGGGTATGTGTTGTGTCAGGAACCATGTTGAGGTTAAGAATGAGGAGGAAGTGATCCGAGGTGTGCAGTGGAGTAACGAGCACATGATCAGTGGAGCAGTGTCGTGTGTAAATAAGGTCCAGTTGGTCACCTTTAAGAGTGAGGAGGGAGTGATCCGAGGTGTGCAGTGAAGTAGCCAGTACATGATCAGTGGAGCAATGTCATGTATAAATAAGGTCCAGTTGGTTGCCTGATTTGTGAGTAGCTGTAGTTAGCACTCTCATGAGATCAAAAGAGGCAAGCAGAGTGTAGTAGACTGCAGCCTGAGGTTTATCTAGGTGGATGTTGAAGTCTCCAAGCATAACTAGGGGAGTACCATCCTCAGGAAAGGTTGAGAGTAGCACATCTAATTCATCCAATAAGTTACCTTGTGGTTCTGGGGGTTGATAAACAACTACAAAATGGATTTTAAAAAAGGTGGGTAATAGTGACTGAATGTGATTCAAAGGAGCTGTTAATACCCAGAAAAGGTAAATTAATAACTTTCCAATCATTAGAGATAAGCAGACCAGTACTTTCACTTCTTCCAGTCAGACGGGGAGTGTGGAAAAATGAGAAATTATTGGAGAATGCTGCAGGAGTAGCAGTGTCCTCTGGTTTGAGCCACGTCTCTGTCAGGGCCATGAGGTTTAGTCTTGAATGAATAGTAATAGATGTAATGAAATCTGCTTTGTTTACTGCAGACTGACAATTCCAGAGACCAATAGAAAAAGAAAGTAGTGTTGTGTGTGTGTATTGTGTGTGATGCGTGGTTTGTGAGTGGTAGTAATAGTAGGGATATGGAAACACATAGTAAGAATTGGTCATAAAAACTGAAACAGAAGTGAAGCAAGGTGTAGAAAAGAGGATGAATCAAAAGCGATACTTATGTCCCTTGCCGGTGTCCCTGCATGGTGGAGTCGCACGATAGAGTCGATGGTCTTTACACTCTTCGGTCTTCACACGAGGGCTGCTGCGACCGCTGATGAAAAATACTAACCTTTTTTATACTCGTTTGATTTGTCAAGGAACAAATCGACTGTGGCAAGGAACAACAGAAATTGAATTCAGCTAAACACACTTTACTGTTTATCACAACAAAGGGCTAAGCAAGCACACGACACTGACAAGGTATGCAAAACCGTACGAGACCAAACATGACTTCAGCACGTCTCAACGCAGTAAACAAAACAAGCATTTTCTAGCAATGACAACTGCCCTAAATACTAATGAGACAAGCAATAAATACACTTACAAGCGGCTTTTAACTTCCGCTGATTGACTGCTTCGCTCAAATAGTATTTCTTTACACTGTCTTTTGCTAGCGCTTGAACACACTTTACTGTTTATCACAACAAAGGGCTAAGCAAGCGCACAACACTGACAAGGTTCAAGATTCAGTGATGTCATCATCCAGTTCAGCTCTCTTCCAATAATGTCTGTGCAATCAGTCAATCGTCCCCAACTAAGCAAGCCAAAGGCAACCGTGGCAAGGAACCAAAACTCCATCTGTGACAGAAATGGAGAAAAAACCTTGGGAGAAACCAGGCTCAGTCGGGGGGCCAGTTCTCCTCTGGCCAGACGAAACCAGCATGGCGTGGTTGAATTCCAGGCTGCAACACGTGTGCAGAGGACTTGTCTGTTTCCCGTGGTCTTGCACCGATAGTCGTCAAGGTGACAGTCTTCAGAGGGGATCTGTCTCTGGGGTGCATCTAGTTGACATGGTCTAGTTGATATGGACTGGATCTAGGTGGGTACGGTGACCTCAGAATAAGAATGAAAGGGACTAATATTAGCGTAGATGCCATTCATCTTACGATGTAGTCAGTACATTGGGTGCTATGGAAAGTGTTCCCGGTTCCAGTTGACCTAATTAATGCAGCCTAACAATGCTTTAACAGATTTTAATTAGAAATGCGATAGTGTGTTATGTGTATGCCAGGTTAAAGAGATGGGTCTTTAATCTAGATTTAAACTGACAGAGTGTCTCTGCCTCCAGAACAACACTAGGTAGATTGTTCCAGAGTTTGGGCGCTAAACAGGAAAAGGATCTGCTACCCGCATTTGATTTTGATATTCTAGATATTATCAAATGGCCAGAGTTTTGAGATAGCAGCAAACTATAATGCGATATGAGATTTTAAAATGTATTCGTTGTTCAATAGGGAGCCATTGCAGTGTTTACAGAACCGGGCTAATATGGTCATACTTCCTGGTTCTAGTAAGAACTCTAGCTGCTGCATTTTGGACCAGCTGGAGTTTGTTTATTAAGTGCGGAGAGCAACCACCCAATAAAGTATTACAATAATCTAACCTTAAGGTCATGAACGCATGAATTAGCATAGGTCGCAATTTAGGTATATTTTTAAGAAAAATGCAGTTTTACAAATGCTGAATTTCAAATGATGAATTAATAATATTCATAAGAGGATCTATGACTTCTGGAAGCACCTCTTTTAGTAGCTTAGATGGAATAGGGTCTAACATACATGTTGTAGGTTTTGATGATTTGACAAGTTTATACAATTCTTCCTCTCCTATAGCAGAGAATGAGGGGAACTGTTCCTCAGGGGATCTATATGCGATACTGTGGCTAACGGCTGCATGGTTATACTTTTATCTCTAATAGTATCGATCTTGGAAGTAAAGAAGTTCATTAAGTCATTACTGCTGTGCTGTTGGGAAAGGTCTGCACCTGTTGATGCTTTATTTTTCATTAATTTAGCCACTGTATTGAAGAGAGATGAAAAGTAAGTAGATCTAGCAGTTTTTAGACCTTTTCTATAAGTACTGTAGAAGTACTTTCCTGCCATGCAATACGAAATACCTCTAGTTTTGTTTTCTTCCAGCTGCGCTCCATTTTCCGGGCTGCTCTCTTTAAGGTGCGAGTGTGCTCATTATACCACGGTGTCGGACTGTTTTCCTTTATGCTTAAAGAAGATTAAGGAGCAACCCTATCTAAAGTGCTAGAAAAGAGAGAGTCCATAGTTTCTGTTACAACATCAAGTTTTTCTGAGCTATTGGGTATGCTGAGGAATTGAGACAAGTCAGGAAGATTATTTATAAAGCAGTCTTTTGTGGTAGAAGTGATGGTTCTACCATATTTGTAACAAGGAGCTGAATTTGCAGCTTTAGCTATATGGAGTAAACATGAGACTAGATAATGATCCGAGATATCATCACTCTGCTGCAGAATTCCAACGCCATTAACATCAATTCCATGTGACAGTACACAATCTTAAGTATGATTATGACAATGAGTAGGCCCTGACACGTGTTATCTAACCGCAGTTTAGAATGTATATACAGTAAATGCTAATCCCAATGCATCTTTTTCATTATCAACATGAATATTAAAATTACCAACAATTAAGACTTTATCTGCAGCCAGCACTAACTCGGATAGAAAATCAGCAAATTATTTGATCAAGTCTGTATGGTGCCCTGGTAGCCTATATAGAGTAGCCAGTACAAAAGTCACAGGGGATTTATCATTTACACTATTTCTCTGGATAATGTTATATGAAGCACCATTACTTCAAACTTAGGTCTATAGATTGAAGGATTGTGATCAGCGAAAGAGCACATTGTGATCGGATCAGTCTTTGATCAATGGAATGCTGAAGTCCTCATTCGTGCCTTGCACAAATGATAAGCTTGAGGGAGAACAAAGCAGTTCCTGAACGGGGGGTTACTGTATGTTAATGTTACTCCCCTCTCCACAAGAGGTAGTGTTGTTTATCTTAAGGCACAATCATCCTTTGTTGTCCACAAAGCCTGATCTTTTCAGAATGAAACGGGGTTGCCATCTTGCTGATGTTCACTACATCTGATCCAGCATGTGCACAGTGTAACAGAGGACATGTGTTGTCATCTGAGGAATTAATTGTTAGTTGATGAGACAGCAGTCTGCATCATTGGGAAACATTTACTGACCATCATAGTAAGCCTTTTTAGACTTTGATGTGCTGAAATGTCCTTCAGATGTTTAGCTGCCCTTTTAAAAAGAAAGCATTGGTTTGATTTTAGTTTTTTTTATCTGTAGATGTGGATGAATGTCAGAGCAGACGACACAATTGTCAGTTCTCGTGTGTCAACTCCATTGGTGGATTCACCTGCAAGTGTCCGGCAGGCTTCAGCCAGCATCACACGGCCTGCAAAGGTGAAACACACATTCAGATGTCCCCTCAGATGGCCCTTTGACAACAAAAGCAGGAAACTTTACATCACTTCTTGATAAACACACAAGTAGTGCTTGGAAACATTACAGTTGTGAGTTTTGTTTCTGTATGTGATGATGATTATCATAAATGAAGTGAAAAGCAGTATGTCAGGTGAGTGTCACGACCTGTGATTTTCAGTGTTAAGGTGCTTCTTTCTGTCTTCACTTAGATATTAATGAATGTTTGTCTGAGCGGGGTCCGTGCGGTCAGCAGGGCATCTGTCAGAATTCAGTGGGCAGCTTCAGCTGTGAGTGTCCACAGGGCTTCATTCTGGACTCTCTCGGCCTCAGCTGTGATGGTACGGCTCTCTTTGTGTGTGTGTGTGTGTGTGTGTGTGTGTGATTGAAATGTTTTAATTGAATTTTTCTAGCAAGTTTTCCTTTCACCAGATCCATCATTTGCATTTAGCCTAAATGTAGGCTACTGTAAGATTGGAAATGTATTTTCTTGCCCCTGAAACACATTTTGAAAAAAAATTTGGGTATATGAAGATTGAAACTAAATATGTTTTCAATTTCATTAATAATTCACCACTTCAATGCTTATAACATATATTAAGCATGTATTTAAAATATACTGTTGCCAGAAAAAAATGCCATATGGGATATGTGAGCATGAATGAATGTTACGGGTGTGTGATAGGTGCATGTAGTTTGCAGTTTTTGAACTGAACTGCTGTTTCTGTCTCTGTCAGATGTAGATGAGTGTGCGCCTGATCACAGGTGTCAATTCGGTTGTCAGAATGTTGCGGGTGGTTTCCGCTGCAGCTGTCCAGAGGGATACACACAGCACCAGCAGTGGAACCAGTGTGTGGGTCAGTACACACACAAACCTTTCTCATTATTATTGTTCCTTTTCATATATTTACAGGATGTTGTAAATACATGAGCTCATGATTGTCATGTGATTAGTGTATGTGCTTCAGACTCATTGAGCCCATGGTGCTCACATTTTTAAAATTACAGTTGTAATTACAGTTTACATATGCTACTGACCTTTTCTGTCCTACAGATGACAATGAGTGTTTGAATCCGGGCAGCTGTGGTTCAGCATCTTGTTTTAACACATTGGGCAGTTTTAAGTGTGGCTGTCCATCTGGCTTCAACTTTGACCCCGTTTCCACTAGCTGTGAGGATGTGGACGAGTGTGTGTCCTTCATGAGCCCCTGCAGATATGGCTGCTCAAACACACAGGGTGGATTCATGTGTGGATGTCCGGCAGGATATTACAGAGCAGGACAGGGGTGAGACGTATACTAAATAATCTTACAGGTCATAGAATTATTGACTCATATCAGTGGTCAGTTTACAGCCACGTGTCATCTGAATAACAGTACAGGTAATAGTGTCAATAATGTATTTCATTATATTGTACAAATTATTCAACTATGCATAGGTTTGCGATTGTAGCTCCGTGTAGCTTTGTTTTTCTGTTGGAATCTTAGTTGGTATCTTACTATCACTTTCTGTTTTTTAAACTGCTAAAATATAACTTAATTATGACCATACTTCTGATATTATCTAACAAACTATTTTGACATTGTTTGCTTTTTAATCTAAACCACGAGTGCAGCACATTAGCATTCCGTTAGCCTGTTAGCTTGTCATTCGAGCCTACCGTTTCTTTTCTCTCTCACTCCATTTTTCATAAGTTCATCAAACAACTGTGGTAAGTCAGAGTCATTCAACAATCACGGTGAGTAATGGCTTCTTCTCCTGGTATTGTCACTTGCTATGTGCAAACTCATCTCTTTAAACGCTACTTAACTTCATCTTAAAAAAAAAAAAAAAACTTTTTCTTTCTCTTTATTTATTCCTTCCCTTTTCTAGCTTGTACTTATTTGAACAATGCCTAAAACTTGGTATTTCAAGCACTTCCTGTGTCTGTTTGCCTCTTTAAGAAGAATCGCTTTATGTATTCCCAATTGTAAGTCACTTTGGATAAAAGCGTCGGCAAAATACCTAAATGTAAATGTATAGTGCAGTGGCATAGTCACGAGCGGGCCTGGGGGGGCCTAGGCCCCCTCATTTACATGTCCAGCCCCCCCCAGATTTCTTATTGATTAAGAAAAATTAAGGAATTTAATGTTTCGGGGAAAACAGCAAGGAGTCTAACTTACCATTTTAATAATTTACTGATCAAGTCAAGTTAAGTCACCTTTATTTGTATAGCGGTTTATACAATACTGATTGTGTCAAAGCAGCTTTACAGTATTAAACAGGAAAATACTTTGTCAATAATGCAAGAAGACAATAACAAAGAGTCATTTTTTTCAGATAAAGTCAGTTCATTGATGATTCAATGATGTCATCATCCAGTTCAGCTCTCGTCCAATAGTGTCTGCAATCAGTCAAGTGTCCCCAACTAAGCAAGCCAAAGGAACCAAAACTCCATCGCTGACAGAAATGGAGAAAAAACCTTGGGAGAAACCAGGCTCAGTTGGGGGGCCAGTTCTCCTCTGGCCAGATGAAACCAGCATGGAGTGGTTTAATTCCAGACTGCAGCACTGGTGTAGATGTCTTGTCTGTTTCCCGTGGTCTTGTGCCGCTGGTCGTTGAGGTGATGTGGTCTTCACTGGGGATCTGTCTCTGGGGCGCATCTAGTGGACATGGTCTCCGCTGACATTCAGGGCTGTAGAGGTCATGTCTAGGTGCTGATCCACCATCTGGTCTGAATACGTACTGGATCCGGGTGACTGCAGTGTACATCGGGTGTTATGGGAAGTGTTCCAGTTAACCTAATGAATGCAGTCTAACTATCCTTTAACGGATTTGAATTATAGAAATGTGTTAGTGTGTTATGTGTATGCCAGGTTAAAGAGATGGGTCTTTAATCTAGATTTAAACTGAGAGTGTGTCTGCCTCCAGAACAACGCTAGGTAGATTGTTCCAGAGTTTGGAAGCTAAATAGGAAAAGGATCTGCTGCCCGCAGTTGATTTTGATATTCTAGGTATTATCAAATTGCCAGAGTTTTGAGAACGCAGCGGACGTGGAGGACTATAATGTAACAAGAGCTCGTTCAAATACTGAGGTGCTAAACCATTCAGGGCTTTAGGTTTTCAAACCTCTCCATGAAGTACCCCCAGCACTGCACATTTTGTATGTCTCCCTACATCTGACACACCCACTTCAGGTCTTGCAGTCTCCACTAATGAGCTGATGAGTTGAATCAGGTGTGATAGATGAGGGAGACATAAAAAAATGTGCAGGGCAGGGGGTCCTCCAGGACAGGTTTGAGAACAACTGTTCTAGGTATTATCAAATGGCCAGAGTTTTGAAATTGCAGTGAAGGACAAAAATGCAATAAGAGCTCGCTCAAGTAGTGAGGAGCTAAACCATTCAGGGCTTTATAATTAATTAGCAAGATTTTAAAATGTATTTGTTGTTCAATAGGGAGCCAGTGCAGAGTTGACAGAACCGGGCTAATATGCTCGTACTTCCTGGTTCTAGTAAGAACTCTAGCTGCTGCATTTTGGACCAGCTGGAGTTATATTATTTATTTATGCTAAATCAAAAAGTGGTTAGCTACTGGGGGAGCTTTTTTTGTGACAAGAAAACCATAAAAACATAAATAATATAACTATAAATATATATATATATATATATATATATATATATTACATTTTGACATTTAGCAGACGCTTTTATCCAAAGCGACTTATAAATGAGGGCAATGGAAGCAATCAAAATCAACAAAAGAGCAATGATATGCAAGTGCTATAACAAGTCTCAGTTAGCTTAATGCTACCGTTTAAAGTTTCTGCATTTGACATTGAGAGTATAGGTCATAATTTAGATATATTTTTAAGATGGAAAAATGCATTGCAGACGATTGACAGATAAATGCAGACGATTGACTGATTGCACAGACACTATTGGAAGAGAGCTGAACTGGATGATGACATCACTGAATCATCAATGAACTGACTTTTGCTGAAAAATGACTCTGTTATTGTCGTCTTGCATTATTGACAAACTATTTTCCTGTTTGACACTGTAAAGCTGCTTTGACACGATCAGTATTTCATAAAGCGCTATACAAATAAAGGTGACTTGACATGAGATGTTTTATGGTTGTAGGGCAAATTTAATGATACCTGGCTGAATAATAATTCAATTTTGCTCACAGGAAAGGACCGATAACATTTCTTTTACATTATGATGTTATTTTCATTACAATCTTTTATTAATGTATTTTACTGATTTTAGGATCTTCTTTTTCCAAAAAAATTATATTGTTTTTGTGTAATACAGTAAAAAAAAAATAATGATTACAATTATTGTAACAAAAATTACAATAATGAGAATAAGTATTGATGATTATGGGAATTACAAAAAAGTTCAGATGCATTACAGGAAACTTTAGAAGGGAAATTGTCATGAAACAGAAAAAATGGTCTTGGGGTAGACTTCAATTTCCTTTCAAAGTGGAACTTCGACACTTCCTCATGGTGTTGATGGTATGAAAACGCTTCTCTGTGACCAGTGTCTGAAGCACGAAAAGACACCGGCCTTAATTAGCTGACATGAGGTCAGGTGATGTAGCGTGCTGCATCAACAAGACCATAAAAGGCCACGGAATCCCTGGCTTCTTTGTCTTCAGGAAGCTTAATGTCTGTTTGTATTTGTGTGAATCATTGTGATATCATTCCGTCGTATTGTTTGTCTGTTTCACTCTGTGTTTTAGACAGTATGGCCAGCAGAAATGCTAAGTTTAGGAGTTGTACGTCAGCTCCCACCTGACTGCCTTCTTGAGGGATGGAAGTCAGGCTGCAATTTTGTGACTCTGGTCCCATGCAAACAGATCCCAAGTTGTTTGCATACAGTGATACAAAACAGCATATTCTGATGTTTCCATTTAAAGTGATAGAAGCACACACTCGGTATGTCCTCCAGACTGTGTAAAAACTTGTCATTGATTTACTGACTACATTTGACTCTGAGGAGTTCAATGTTGAATATGCATTTGGCTCTGAGAAGCTAAATATTAAAAATGCGTTTAGCTCTGAGAAGTTAGATATGGAGCATTACTCTGGGCCACATAGATATTGCTCTCCATGCCACCAAGCAGATGGTTTGCAACTATCAGCTGTCCCATTAACTGATATGGTCGTGGTGGAGCAGCATCTGTGATTAAAATATGACAGAGATTATGAAGGTGAAAATATCAGATAGGTCTGTTTCGCTAAATCCGTCACATTTGTGTTTGGAAAGCAACAGTCTCTAGTGGGATTTCTGTCCAGTCTGCTCAGTGCTGCCCCTCCCCACTTTTGCAACAGGAAGTTCTTACAGGTTTGCTTTCAGGGTCAGTGCATACCAGTATTAGCTTCTTGGGTTCTGACAGAGGCTGTTGTTGGGTCTCATGGCAGCAGCAGCCATTGTAATCCGATTCTATTGGCGACTTCAACATCCACCTTGAAGCCACATGCTACTGACTTCTAGTAGTGGGCTTAACCCCACTGGTACCCATAAATCAGGTAACCAGCTCGACTTCATCTTTACACGCAACTGTATCACAGATAACATCTTGGTCAAACCCTTTCATGTGTCGGATCATTTCATTATTACTTTTAATCTACATCTACCTTCTTCTGCACCACCAAACCCTCTGCCAGTTTCATTTAGACGAAATCTAACGTCTCTTTCTCCTTCTCGACTCTACTCTGTGATATCGACCTCTCTTTCCACCCCCACACATTTCTCATCATTAGATGTGAATTGTGCCAGATACCTTATTTTCTACCCTAACTATCTGCCTAGACAATATCTGTCCCATTTCCTCCAGACCAGCACGTGCTACTTCACAAACAAAACCACATCCATCAGCAGTCAGTTCATGGCTCCAATAACCCAGGAACTCACAGCAAACGCTCACACAGCTGACCATCTTCTCTCCTCCTTCTCTCCTCTTACAGAAGATGAAGTCTCTAAACTTTCTCTCCAGCCTCCCTACCACCTGTCCTCTAGACCCAATCCCCTCACATCTCCTACAAGCTATTTCCCCTATACTTCTGCCTTCACTCACACACACACACACAACCCTCTACATTGCGAGTAAATAAATCACTCGCATATGCGACTAAATAATGTCTATCGTTAGCCATTGGCTAATAAATTCTTAGCCTCCAACTCACACACTGGCGAGTAAAATCTAAGTATAAGTTTAGCACATATATATTTTCACTCACTGACCACTCTGACTGAGCGCTTGAGAGTTTCGATCTCCATCAAGCGATCTGTGCTGTTTCAGTTCAGCTCAATGGATGCGCAGCACACCTGTATTTAACGCACCGTAAACTCTAGTGTGAAGGCGCACAACTCTCCATTGCTTTGCTGATAGCGCTGTGTTTCACACACATGCGAAGAGAGAGAGCGAAAGTCTTACAAACCACGCTGAATCGGCGCGCTACATGTAAATGATATTCTTTGTTGCATTTTCATGTCTGGTGTGGCAACTTGGATCATGGGGATGCAGGTGGAGTTGGCGGAAGAACATTGAGATGGGTGTACCCTTTTCTCTTTGCTTGCTCTGTGAATTTTTCTGTTCCTAACAAGGATCCAATGCTCCGAATCTGGCTCCAACAGATTAGATGTGATCATGCCTGATGCAGTTATCCACCCTGCGACCACTCATTCAGTCATACATCAGGCTTTCTTTCCTCCACCGCATGAATCACCGAAGCATGAAAGGCTTCATCTATTATGTCCAATCCGGGCTTTTAGGATATTAGGGCTGCAACTGATCGATAAAATTGATAATAATCGATAATGAAATTTGTTGTCAACGAATGCCGTTATTGATTAGTTGGGTCGCTCACGTTACGGGGGAGCATGAGGGCAAGATAATACAGCCGCATACGAAGTGGCAGAGAGTACAGATCAACCGGCAGCAGGAAAAAGTGTGCGTACCAAGTCATCCAAGGCATGGGAGCATTTTATATTAAACGCAACAAAGAAGAGTGCAATCTGCAAGTTATGCAAAGCTGAGCTTGTGTGGCATGGAAGTACCACAGTGATGCAAGAGCACATGAAAAGAAAACACACTGGTGTAACGGATGAAGGCGAAACATTAGCACGGTAAGCAAAAACTGTGTATCCTCATCATGTGAAAATGGTAGTTTAATTAATTGCTATTGTTTGCTAACTTCGGGACAGTCACACTGGATCTTTTCTGTCATGACTCGCGAGCATCAGGTTGCACAATCACCTCACTCACAACATAGCGATGGATTAAATGGTGCTACCATAGAATAGCTTAAATTAAAACCATGCGAACAGAGTCAAACACTAAATCTAAAAGCAACAAATAACAGCAGCAGTAAAATATTACATTTTTTAGTCACTGTTGTGGTTTTCAGCGAATGTTTATGCATTTGTTCACCAATGCATATTTTTTTCCTATCTTTTTAATCAAGCCTGTTAGCTTGCTGCATTTCTCCATTCCGTTCTCTTTTTATAGCATTTGTCTACTACAACAGTTAACTTATCTGTTTTCAAACATGATTTACTTCGCTTTACCATGTTCATTTGTTTTCAATGTTTATATTTAATTTATGGATATCATTTAATTATACAAAAAACAATTATATATATACAGTGCTGCTTGAACGTTTGTGAACCCTTTAGAATTGTCTGTATTTCTGCATAAATATAACCCAAAAAATCATCAGATTTTCATGCAAGTGCTGAAAGAGAACCCAATCAAACAAATGAGAACAAAATATATACTTTGTCATTTATTTATTCAGGAAAATGATCCAACATTACATATCTGTTAGCGGCAAAAGTATGTGAATCTCTAGGATTAGCTGTTAATTTGAAGGTGAAATTAAAGTCCATCTGTTCAGAGGTGTTTTCAATCAGTGAGATGACTATCAGGTGTCAGTGTGAGCCCTGTTTTATTTAAAGAACAGGGATCTATGAAAGTTTGGTCATGTTTATGGAAGAGTGTCATGGCACAAACAAATGAGATCTCTGAGGACCTCAGAAAAAGAGTTGGTGTTGCTCATCAGGCTAGAAAAGGTTACAAAACCATCTCTGAAGAGTTTGGACTCCACCAATCAACGGTCAGACAGATTGTGTACAAATGGAGGAAATTCAAG
>NW_015645128.1:156334-164625 GCF_001515625.1 Sinocyclocheilus rhinocerous
CTCAGAAAAAGAGTTGGTGTTGCTCATCAGGCTAGAAAAGGTTACAAAACCATCTCTGAAGAGTTTGGACTCCACCAATCAACGGTCAGACAGATTGTGTACAAATGGAGGAAATTCAAGACCACTGTTACCCTCCCCAGGAGTGATTGACCAACAAAGGACACTCAAAAAGCAAGACGTATAAAAGTCCATTAGGTTTCAAAGGACTGCAGGCTAACTTCTAAGCAACTAAAGACCTTTCTCACATTGGCTAATGTTAGTGTTTATGAGCCCATCATCAGGAGAACACTGAACAACCATGGTGTCCATGGTAGAGTCGCAAGAAGAAAGCCACTGCTCTCCAAAAAGAACATTACTGTCCATCTGCAGTTTGCTAAAGATCATGTGGACAAGCCAGAGGGAATACAGGAATACTGCAGAAATGTTTTGTGGATGGATGAGACCAAAATAAAACATTTTGGTTTAAATGAGCAGCGTTATGTTTGGAGAAAGAAAACACTGCATTCCAGCATAAGAACCTTATCTCATCTGCGATGGTGCTAGTATCATGGTTTGGGCCTGTTTTTCTGCATCTGGTCCAGGATGGCTTGCCATCATTGATGGAACAATGAATTCTGAATTATACCAGCAAATTCTGAAGGAAAATGTCAGGACATCTGTCCATGAACTGAATCTCAAGAGAAAGTGGGTCATGCAGCAAGACAATGACCCCAAGCACACAAGTTTATCTACTAAAGAATGGTTAAAGAACAAAGTTAATGTTTTGGAATGACTGAGCCAAATTCCGGACCTTAGTCCAACTGAAATGTTGTGGAAGGAGCTGAAGCAGCAGTTCACAGGAGGAAACCCATCAATATCACAGAGCTGAAGCGGTTCTGTTCTGAGGAATGGGCTAAAATTCCTACAAGCCATTGTGCAGGACTGATCAGCAGTTACAAGAAACGTTACTTGCAGTTATTGCTGCAAAAGGGGGTCACACCAGATACTGAAAGCAAAGATTCACATACTTTTGCCACTCACAAATATTTAACACCGGATCATTTTTCTCAATAAATAAATGACAAAGTATATATTTTTGTCTCCTTTGTTTGATTGGATTCTCTTTGTCTGCTTTTAGGATTTGTGTGAAAATCGAATTATGTTTTGGGTCATATTTATGCAGAAATATAGAAAATTCTAAAGGGTTCACAAACTTTCAAGCAGCACTGTATATATAGATGCTTATATGATTTTATTATTTGATATTATTTGATTATTTTTTAAGCATGGTTGTCAACTTGACATCTGCAATTATCATTAAAAGACAATACAAATGTTGATTTACACAAATTGCTTCACCTTGCATACTCATATTCAGTTATTTTTCTCTATAGAAACTCTGCATGAGTTAATTTGTTCAAAGGAGAAATCCCCCACGCACTCCTCAACAAGCAACCACTATAACAGATGCCATCCTCCTGAGTATGTTGGTAACTGACATGTGGCCAATGTCAATGGTGGAAGATGAAGGATTAAAAAAAATAAATTATTAGCATCCTCATCCCGGGATACATTCTTCCCTCAAGGACCCACTTCACAAAATTGATGCAGAAGAAAAACCAGGGGGAATTTGAAAAAGTGAAGTTTGCTATAAACACCACCAACAGCAGAATGGCTTTAACTGGTGATATATGGACAAGTGTTGCCACTGAAGCATACCTTGACATTACATGCCATTACATTTGGAATGACTAGAAGATGATGTCTGTCTGCCTTACCACCATGCCACTCGAAGACAGACATACCTGACAATGGCGCAAATATTGTGGCTGCTGCAAAATTACTGGAGGAGAAACACGGGTGGACCAGTATACGCTGCACTGGCCGTGTATAAAAACACTGCTTTAAAGAACACAGGCATTGAAAGAGCTGTTGGAGCTGCAAGATATCTTGTGGAGCACCTGCAGTAAGCTCAAAGAAAAACAGAAACAAATGGGCACACCTGAGCGCAAGCTTGTTCAGGACGTAAGTAACAGATTGAACAGTATGTTCTATATGATTAACAGACTGATTGAGCAGAGGTGGCCTTTAACTGCTACTCTGTCTGACCCGTCCATCACTCACAGAGGCAAATGCTATTGCTATCTTGATTTGAAACCAGACCAGTGGAGTCTTCTTAACGAACTTTCCATTGCTCTTAAGCCTTTTGAATGTGTAACTGTTTTTATGAGCGGGCAGGAATATGTAACAGTCTCCTCATTGCCTTCACTTGTGAAAGGGCTGTTGAAGTCCACTGAAGGTGCTGCCTTTGATTCAGCTCCAGTGAAGTCCTACCAAGCCACAGCAGCTGAGCAGCTTCAAAACAGATGGAAGCAACTCTTTGAACAGGTAGATAATCCTGTGATTCTCTCCTCTGCTCTGGACCCAGTTTTCAGAAGACTGAGACTTCTGTCACCTAAGAAAATTATAACTGTGCAGGCCAAAGTGCAAACTGAAGCACTTGCAGCAAGAAAGGAGATGGAGCAGCAACAAACAACCACCTCAGCCATAAGAACAGAAGCTAAACCTTCAACATCTTTGCTTGACTCACTCCTTGAGTCTGGAGGCAGCAGTGAGGAAGAGAGCAGAGAGGAGAAAGCTGAGGACCACCTCAACACTCAAATAAGAAATGAAGTCCTGGCTTACTTTGTTGAGAGGCCCCTAGCCAAGGAAGAAAATCCTTTGGATTGGTGGAGAGATAATAACGATAAATACCCCACCTTGGCCAAATTAGCTGAATCCCACTTGTGTATCCAGGCACCTCAATGCCATCAGAGAGTCTGTTCTCTGCTGCAGGTTACATAGCTTGTAAAAAAGGAGCCAGCCTCAACCCAGAGCATGTAGCCATGCTGACATTTTTGCATTCCAATTCTAAATTTTGGAAAAGTGAATAAGAAACATGTTTGTATGAACAACTTTGAAGAGTGACAGTTTTCCTGTTCTTCTACATTCTACCTCTGTATCAAACAGTAACATTCATTGTTTGTTTATTATTTATAACGGTTTATTATTTATAATGGGAACAACTCAATGCTTGTTTTGTTTTGTTTATTTATATTTTGGATATTTTACAGAAGTTTTACTGTTCAAAAACTGGACAAACTTTTGTGTTTTATTTAAGGTTTAAAATGACAAAATTAAAGATAGTTAAACTCAATATGTGGCTTTTGCATTTTTTTAAAGTACACTTTTATGCATAAATACCCTGATTTAGGGTTTTATATTGTTCTAATAAGCAAAACATCTAATTAAAATAAAATTAGTTCTATCTGATTAATCGAGAAAATAATAATAATAATAATAATCGTCCGATTAATCGATTATCAAAATAATCGTTAGTTGCAGCCCTATAGGATATACAGTGGGTACGGAAAGTATTCAGACCCCCTTAAATTTTTCACTCTTTGTTATATTGCAGCCATTTGCTAAATCCTCCTAAACTTTGGTCTGCTTTGGTGATCGTAACAGAGGTAAAGCTTTCACCAAGCAGCGCCTTGTGGTGCGCAAAATTACTTTGCCTCTAGCTGTCAGGGCCCACTCCACTCGGATTGTAGCATCTTCCAAGGCACTATCTAAGGGTGTGCCATTACAAGATCTTTGTGCTGTGGCAGGCTGATTCTCTCTGCGCACATTCATTAGACTTTAGTGTCTAGACATGGTTTCATCCCTAGGAGTGTTGATCCAGTCCTTTCTGCCTTGACAGGCATCTACACCACTGTTACACAGCCTTGTGGGGCAGGCATTCTTCCTCAGTGTGGTGGCATTGGCAGTCACGTTCCCATAGTGTCAGTGCCATAAAACAGCATTGAAGTTCTACTTTGAAAGGAAACATATAACGTATATAACCGGGTTCCCTGTGAAGGGAATGAAGATGCTGCGTCATGTTGCCACACTTTGGCCTTGCCTGAAGCGTCTTCCTTCAGACAATTATAATCTGGCGATTCCATGACGTAGGTGCTCATTTATGGTCTCACTGACATGCCACAGTATGTCATCTGTCCTCACGTCAGCCAATCAAGGTTGGCGTGTTTTCACATGTGCTTCAGACCCCGGTTATGCAGAAGTGTTTCCATAGCATCAACGCCATGACGCAGCATCTCATTCCCTTCTCAGGGTTTCATACGTAACCTGAGAAGTTTCTCACCACGCAACTATTATGTGTGATTTATTGGTCTTATATTTTCTTCTTTTCCGTCCGTGAGATTGAATGAGTCATTGTTTCTGCAGACACTGTGTATCTGCTGCTGGTTTTGGAGGTGGTGGGCTTGGACCAGAAGAGGAAAATGGTCTTTCTCCTGAAACCTGCTATGGCTGCAAAACGAATAGACACCAAAAGAAAAGTGTCAGGAGAGGACAGACTTCAAACCTCACACTGGTAAAAGACATCAAAATCAAACACATTTCATTAAAGATGTCTTGGACTGGTAGTTTCATCTCTCTTCTAAATGAATGTTGCATGTGGATGTCAGTTCATTGCACCTCATAATTGTAATATAATATACAGGTGCATACGATATTCTAATTTATTGAGATGCACCTGTACTTCTGTTCAGGAAGGAGTTAGTCTGGCCAGTGTGGATGTGGATCAGCCGCTGAAATTACTCCTCAATCGCTCACAACTCAAACCCAGTGAAGCCATACTGGAGCTGCTGCCTGCTGTCAGAGCACTTTCTCAACGTGTAATGTACACCATCACAGCTGGAAAACATGATGGATTCTTCCAGATCAGACAGCGGGCGGGTATCAGTTACCTGCACAGCACACACAGGACGCCCTCAATGAGACGCTACAGACTGCAGATCAGAAGTTCTGCTCTCTCTAAAGAAATGGACAGAGATGAGCGACTTGCTCCAAACCTGCACATGACACTCCACATTACACTCCAGTAGAGAAGCAGGAACTGCTGAAAACTACAAACTCTGAACATGTGGAAGCTCCACATAAGCTAACCGACTGCTCTCTCAGAAGCTGAAGGTGCTTAAGTCATTCTAATCTTTGAATATGTGACGATTAGGTGAAGTGTTCACACACAGACACACAGACACACTCACACACACACACACACACACACACACACACACACATTCACACCTAGTCATATTTTCTATCCCCTAACCTCATAGAAAACTTTTGTCAATTTCAATAAAACATGTTTTTAGCCTTTCAAATTCCGAATCCGCAGTGTCCTCATAAACCATGTTTACATCATAATTCCAATATAATTATAAACAATTTCCTTCATAAAGAATGCATACAAGTACACATACAATCTTATTGCAAAACATTTCATTCTTCTCCATTGTAGTGATTGAGTCCAGTATGAGACCAGAGATGATTCTAACATGTTTTAAAAATAAATGTCTACTATAAATATCATGAAGACGACTTAATTATAGTTGAATCAAAGTTGATACAACTATATCAGTGTAAGTCACAACAGTACTATTATAATTTATAACAGATGTAAAAAAATGGTTACAGATGCCATTGTATTTTACAGTTGATGTTATGGTGCTGAAGGTTCTCCTGATATGTAAGTTTTCTGATTTAAAAAAATAAAACATTTAACAAGTTTTTCCACAAGTTCTACAGTAACCTGCTAAACAGTATGTCTTGCCTCATTAACTCTTAACATAGCACCGGACTGTTACCTGCATGAAACAGCCAGTCAAGAAGACGATGACTTCCTTTAACTCACGAAAGATCACTTTTGACTACTAAAGAAGTGCCAAATCACATTTATTTATATAACGCTTTATACAATATGGATTGTGTAACAGTCAGTTACACAGTAATAAACAGGAAAATGACTGTTAATGTTGCGATATTCGATATGCGATAGGTTGGAGTTAATTGATTATGAGGTGATATGATGAATTATGATAGCTGTAAGGTTATGTTCAGTTTATAACAGTTTGGTGTAGTGACAAGCAAAATTCCCTCTAATTTTTTTTCTTGCTGAGCGAAACTTTTCTCTATTGGGCAGACATTTCGGCCACCTGAGCAAACACCTGTACATTGTACAGTGCACACAGAAATAAGTGTGTAACTTTTGACTTTAATGTGCTATTTATATTTGATTTAAACCTTGATGTAACTAAATAATGCAAATTTTAGGTAACCTGAGAAAAAAATTTTTTTGCAGAGCTGTTACACCAAGAAATTCCTTTAAAAAATGTTTTTTTTTTTTAAGAATCTCACACATTCTACAGTTCAATTCTTTATAATAATATAATATAGTATTATATTATATCATATATTATACTATAATATGAAAAAAATAAGAAAAATTTAAAAAAAAATGAATACAGATATCGCTCATGAATTCCCTTTTTGAGGTCAATTATTTATTAGGTTTATAATATAACATAATATAAAAACAAACTGAAGCATTTAAAGTGAGTGTAAACTAAATATTTTCAAAAAATGTGAACATGTGAATTCTTAATTCTTATATAGTTATATAAGTAGAGTTTAGAGTAGTAGAGTTTGCACACTACTACACCTGTGTGTGACTGTAAATGTCTCAGTGTTTCTCATCATCCGCTATTTCCAGCACTTAATCAAGCCACTCTTCTTTAAAACACGATGACCATTTATTTCACATGTCATTGCGTTTGCACTGGCTCTCGTGTTAAAGGGGTCATATGATGCGATTTCAATTTTTCATACAACAACTTTGCGCTGTGGATCACCGGATTGGCTTTCACCATGGACGAAGCGGAGTCCAGCCTGAGGTCGTCACATGTGGTTGCCGCAAGCCCTCCGGACGCTCCTTTGTCGAATCCACCGGCCACGCCGTTCTCAAGCCCCCTGCCTCTGCTCACTCTAGGCCGCCCTCCGCTCACTCTAGCCCCCGGCCATTCCTCACTCTAGCCCCCGGCTGCCGCTCACTCTTGGCCACCGTGTGTGACGCTGTGTTTCGTTGTGAAAGCGAAACTACTTTGTTTGGTCTTCCAAATATGGACACGACTAGAAATCAGTGGTTAAGTTGTGTTTACAACACTGTTCCAGAACACTTCAACCCAAATATTCAGATGTGTGCAGCACATTTTATGGAGGACTGTTTCCTGATCCTGGGAGAGTAGACTACAATGCCAGCTGTTCTGACTCACAGACTGTAAGTAAGTTTTTTATATTTAAAGAATTTGCCACTGACGATTCAAACGCGAGTTTTGAGCAGTGTAGAGTAGCGCTTGTTGTTTGTCAATTCTCCGATCACAAATGCAGACATGGTTTTATGTTACGCGGCGTGATGCAACGCAACGCATAAAAAGACAGTATAAGTCATTATAAACCATAATTATGTCCCCACTGGATGCAACGAATGCCTCGTTTATAAATGACCCCTTTAAGCTATTTCGTCCGCAACCTATAAAGTATTCGATTTCTACAGAGACTCATTTGGCAAACATCATTCTCTTTCAATGAAACCTGTAAACCGCATTCACCGGTTCCCAACTCATTTTTGCGTCTGTCCTGTGCATGGCATATTATTTCTCCTGTGCGGCCGCACACGTGCACAGCTTAGAATCTAAGCCTTAGATGGAACAAGTCAAGTCAAGTCACCTTTATTTGTATACCGCTTTATACAATACTGGTTGTGTCAAAGCAGCTTTACAGAGTTAAACAGGAAAATAGTTTGTCAATAATGCAAGAAGACAATAACAATCAGCAATCAGTCAAGCGTCCCCAACTAAGCAAGCCAAAGGAACCAAAACTCCATTGCTGACAGAAATGGAGAAAAAACCTTGGGAGAAACCAGGCTCAGTCGGGGGCCCAGTTCTCCTCTGGCCAGACAAAACCAGCATGGCGTGGTTAAATTCCAGACTGCAACTCAGGTCAGATTGTGCAGAGGACTTGTCTGGTTCCCGTGGTCTTGTGCCGATGGTCGTTGAGGTGATGAGGTCTTCACTGGGGATCTGTCTCTGGGGCGCATCTAGTGGACATGGTCTCCGCTGACATTCAGGGCTGTAGAGGTCATGTCTAGGTGCTGATCCACCATCTGGTCTGAATACGTACTGGATCCGGGTGACTGCAGTGACCATCTGATCTGAATACAGACTGGATCTGGTGGCTACAGTGACCTCGGAATAAGAGAGAAACAGACTAATATTAGCGTAGATGCCATTCTTCTAACGATGTAGCAAGTACATCGGGTGTTATGAGAAGTGTTCCCGGTTCCGGTTGACCTAATTAATGCAGCCTAAAAATCCTCCAGAGTTTGGGCGCTAAATAGGAAAAGGATCTTCCGCCCGCAGTTGATTTTGATA
>NW_015645128.1:165696-166006 GCF_001515625.1 Sinocyclocheilus rhinocerous
CAGCAATCAGTCAAGCGTCCCCAACTAAGCAAGCCAAAGGAACCAAAACTCCATTGCTGACAGAAATGGAGAAAAAACCTTGGGAGAAACCAGGCTCAGTCGGGGGCCCAGTTCTCCTCTGGCCAGACAAAACCAGCATGGCGTGGTTAAATTCCAGACTGCAACTCAGGTCAGATTGTGCAGAGGACTTGTCTGGTTCCCGTGGTCTTGTGCCGATGGTCGTTGAGGTGATGAGGTCTTCACTGGGGATCTGTCTCCGGGGGGCATCTAGTGGACATGGTCTCCGCTGACATTCAGGGCTGTAGAGGTC
>NW_015645128.1:166172-166545 GCF_001515625.1 Sinocyclocheilus rhinocerous
AAAATGTAATTATAGAAATGTGTTTAGTGTGTTATGTGTAAGCCAGGTTAAAGAGATGGGTTATTAATCTAGATTTAAACTGACAGAGTGTGTCTGCCTCCCAAACAATGTTAGGTAAATTGTTCCAGAGTTTGGGAGCTAAATAGGAAAAGGAGCTGCCGCCCGCAGTTGATTTTGATATTTTAGGTATTATCAGAATGTGTGATGTGTGTCACTGCCATGGTTAAATGATGCATATAAATGAGGTCTAGGATTTTAATCATATCATCATATCACGCACCCCTTAGCAGTTTAACTGCAGTTATTTGAGAGTCAAGACATTTTATATATATATATATATATATATATATATAGAGAGAGAGAGAGAGAGAGA
>NW_015645128.1:166572-171198 GCF_001515625.1 Sinocyclocheilus rhinocerous
TATAATATTTTTAGTCCCTTAGTGTGCAAGCCGAAGGCAACTGTGGCCAGGAACTTGATGTTGGATAATGGAGAGAAAAGACCATAGTAGAAACCAGTCCTACTCACTTTCCTGCAGATTCTAATGCCTATTCCTCTGCCTGGAACTTTCTAATAATCCTGAAGACCTTGAATTGCTGGTTTAGGTGGGTTTAACAGGTGTTGAAACTAAACTCTGCTGGAAGGTTGCCCTTCAGGAACAGGGCCAAACACCCCTGGGCTATACAGTCAAAATATAATATCTGTAGTAGAAATGATACATCGATTGAACTGTAAGATTAAGGAGTGAGCATCTTTGAGATCTATTGTCCATATGTATATATTGTAAAGTTCATCCTCTCAGCAGCCTATTATAGATAAAATCTTCTGAAACGCTATGGCGGATGGCTGGATCGTTAAAGAATGAAGAAAATCCTTACTGATGTGATGTGAGGCAATATCTGTTTTGTTCCTTGTCAGTACTAAAACTGGGACTGTTTTTGTTATTTTCTGAGGCTTTTCTCTTGAACTTACTTTAAATGGAAGGGGGCAACATTAGAGTGTTAGAGATGATTGTATTCATAGTTCTGTCCTAACTTCAAATTCGGAGCTTTTGGACATAGAGCATTTGTGATCTGGAAGATTATTAGTGGATTAACTCGTGTAGACTGAGTGACCTTGGCTAGGCTCAGCATAAGTGACAAGGTAGTGATCCCACATGTCATCACTCTGTGGAAGGACTGCTATGTTATCAAAAGTATATAGCAAAACTAAATCTAGCATAAGATTATGGCGGTTCTGTCCCATTCTGTCTAAACCTAATAGAGTTGACAAAATGCTAATCTTAATCCTGTCATTTTCATATTTGAATGTTGAAATCACCAACACTCAAGAGCTCTATCAACAGTAACTACTAGATCTGACAAAATCAGAGAAATCAAAGAAAGCTGGTACTGTATATACTTAGGGTGTGGAATGATTGGCTGTAGTCAAGTCACCTTTATTTATATAGCGCTTTTAACAATACAGATTGTGTCAAAGCAACTGAACAGCATTAATTAGGAAAATAGTGTGTCAATAATGCAAAATTACAATAGTAAACACTCATTTTTCAGTTAAAGGCAGTTCATCATTAAATTCAGTGATGTCATCATCCAGCTCAGTTCAGTCTAAATAGTATCTTTGCAATCATTTGCAATCAAATTTTCTTCTAAAAGAGAAGAAAAGTAATCAGATCTAGCAGTTTTTAATGCTTTTCTGTAGGATAGGTTACTTTCCCGCCAAGCAATACGAAATACCTCTAGTTTTGTTTTTCTCCAGCTGCGTTCCATAAGGCTGTAAAGGGTTAATGATGTCAGAGATTGACAAGTGGGACCCAAAGTGAAAATAAAACAACTCAAATAAGGCAGAAGGATGCTGTGTAGTAATTATCCATCCATCTTCCAAACCGCTTGTCCTATGTAGGGTCACATTGATGCTGGAGTTGATACCAATGTTTTGGCCCACCGGCAGGGAATCATCTTGGATTCATGTCACTTTAAATCACATATTTCCTTATTACCAATTATACATCACCTGAAAACAATTATAGTGCAATCATTAAGATTGGTGTCATCCATAATTTGGAAAAGTTCTTGAAATAAATATACTGAATGTGCACATTTGCCTAACACGTTTATCTAAAGTGACTTACATTGGAATTTATCAGTTCATTAATTCCTTCAGCTTATCTCTAATAATTGGAAATGTATTCCTTTACCTTCTCTGGGTATTAACATCTCCTTTGAATCACATTCAGTCACTATTTCCCACCCTATTAAAATCCATTTTGTAGTTGTTTATCAACCCCCAGAACCACAAGGTAACTTCTTGGATGAATTAGATGTGCTACTCTCAACCTTTCCTGAGGATGGTACTCCCCTAGTTATGCTTGGAGACTTCAACATCCACCTAGATAAACCTCAGGCTGCAGACTTCCACACTCTGCTTGCCTCTTTCAGGCTGCAGACTTCCACTCTCTGCTTGCTTCTTTTGATCTCAAGCGAGTATTAACTACGGCTACTCACAAATCAGGCAACCAACTGGACCTTATTTACACACGACACTGCTCCACTGATCATGTACTGGTTACTCCACTGCACACCTCGGATCACTTCCTCCTCACTCTTAACCTCAACATGGTTCCTGACACAACACATACCCCTCCACATTTCACTTTTTGACGTAACCTACGCTCACTCTCACCCTCCTGACTATCTGCTATGGTTTCATCTTCCCTTCCTCCTCTTAAACAGTTCTCATCTCTTGATGTTAACAGTGCTACTGATACTTTCTGCTCCACTCTTACATCTTGTTTAGACACTATCTGCTCCTTGTCTTCCAGGCTAGCTCGTACCACCTCTTCTGCCCCTTGGCTATCTGATGTTCTCCGCGAGCATCGTTCTAAGCTCAGGGCTGCTGAAAGGGTATGGCACAAATCAAAAAATACTACTGACCTTAATGTGTATCGATCACTCCTCTCTTCGTTCTCCGCTAATGTCTCCACTGCTAAAAGCACATACTATCATAACAAAATTAACAATTCCTCTAATTCTTGCATGCTCTTTAAGACATTTACCTCCCTTCTTTGTCCTCCTCCTCCTCCCCCTCCTTCATCATTTCTAACAGCTGACGACTTTGCCACATTCTTCATTGATTAAATTAAAACCATCAGTGCACAATTTTCCACACCACAATCTATCAAGCTCATCTTACCAGCAAACATACACTCGTTCACATCCTTCTCTTCAATCTCTGAGGCAAAAGTCTCTAAACTCAACCTTTCTAATCATCCTACTACTTGTCTGCTTGATTCTATTCCATCTCATCTCCTTCAAGCCATTTCTCCTTCAGTTATTCCTGTACTCCCTCACATCATTAACACATCCCTTCACACTGGTGTTTTTCCCTCAGCATTTAGACAGGCTCGTATAACCCCTCTACTTAAGAAACCCACCCTTAACCCATCTCTGTTAGAGAACTACAGACCAGTTTCCCTTCTTCCTTACATTGCAAAAACACTTGAATGAGCTGTGTTCAACCAAGTCTCTGCCTTTCTCACACAGTTGGATGAAGGACCATCAACTTCAACTCAGCCTAGCCAAGACAGAACTGCTTGTGGTTTCAACAAACCCATCACTTCATCACAATTTCACCATTCAGCTTGGTGCATGAACCATAACTCCTTCAAAAACAGCCAGAAACTTAGAGTCGTGATTAATGATCAGCTGAATTTCTCAGACCACATTGCTAAAACTGCCCGGTTCTGCAGATTTGCTTTATTCAACGATTTGCTTTATTCAACATCAAGAAGATCAGGCCCTTTCTTTCAGAACATGCAACACAACTCCTTGTTCAAGCTCTTGTTCTATCCAGGCTGGACTAAGATTAGTCTTTAACGAGCTGAAAAGAATGCATGTCACACCTCTGTTCATTAATTTGCACTGGCTACAAATAGCTGCTCGCATAAAATTCAAGGCATTAATGTTTGCCTACAAAACCAGCACTGGCTCTGCACCCCTTTACCTAGATTCATTACTTCAGACTTATGTACCCTCTAGAAGTTTGCGTTCTGCAAGTGAACATTGCTTTATTGTGCCATCCCAAAGAGGCAAAAAATCACTTTCACAGACTTTTATTAAATTCTGAATCTGGCAAAATATCAGTGCTGGTACTACTAGATCTCAGTGCTGCGTTTGACACGGTCGATCATAACATACTTCTAGAGAGACTAGAAAACTGGGTCGGGCTTTCTGGGATGGTAATCAAATGGTTCAGGTCATACTTAGAAGGGAGAGGTTATTATGCGAGTATAAGAGAGCATAAGTC
Source organism: Sinocyclocheilus rhinocerous (assembly GCF_001515625.1). Classification (NCBI taxonomy): domain Eukaryota; kingdom Metazoa; phylum Chordata; class Actinopteri; order Cypriniformes; family Cyprinidae; genus Sinocyclocheilus; species Sinocyclocheilus rhinocerous. The sequence goes on from NW_015645128.1 coordinate 170,457, forward strand.
TAAGTGGACATCTATGACACCCACAGTGAGTCCCACAAGGCTCAATTCTTGCACCGCTCCTGTTTAGCCTGTATATGCTCCCACTAAGTCAAATAATAAGAAAGAACAAAATTGCCTATCACAGCTATGCAGATGACACCCAGATTTACCTAGCTTTATCTCCAAATGACTACAGCCCCATTGACTCCCTCTGCCAATGCATTGATGAAATTAACAGTTGGATGTGCCAGAACTTTCTCCAGTTAACCTGTTAACCCGCGTCTGGACGCCGGCGCACTGAACGCTCTTTGCTTGCACGTGTCAATGTTTACGAATAGATTAAATGAAAAGGGACATAATTAATCTTGACAAACTATATATAATTCTAAAGGTCTAAGCCTCACTTTTAGTCCAACGAAACAATAACGTCTCATTTCTTAAGGGAGAGTTATTGTTTGTATCCATTATGGAAGAACTTACGCTCAAAAAACTGCATCTTGGTAGTAAAAAGCAACATGGTTTTGTAGCATACAGCGTCACAAACAGAATGAGACCATCCACTAAAAAAAAAAAAGGTCAAAGATACGCGGAATCTTGTTTATTTGAATTCTGGCACTCTCTTGTGATGGCTCGTGACGCACGCTGTGACACACCTGTCATCTGATTTTTCTTTCTTTTTTTTTCTTCAACATTTTTCATATATGGGTGTGTGTGTTTTGTGGGGAATGTGGCTGTATCTGCATGATTACCATCTGTATGACCG
>NW_015645128.1:171297-181380 GCF_001515625.1 Sinocyclocheilus rhinocerous
TTAAATCTAGACTCAAAACTCATCTGTTTAGCTGTGCATTTACTGATTCTATTAAATCATTTTAAAAGTTTTTAAGTTCCCGGTTTTATTGTCGTGATTTTTTTATGATTATTTTACTTCCTTTTATGTAAAGCACTTTGAATTACCATTGTGTATGAAATGTGCTATACAAATAAACTTGCCTTGCCTATTCTTTAAAAAAAAAAAAGCTTGCTCTACTCCTTTTTTTTTATTCCGTTTTCTTTTTATTTATTATATAATTTAAAAAAAATGCTTGCTAGGTGTACTGCGTTAAGCCAAATGAGACCTGTTATAGCACTTGCATATCTTTGCTCTCTTGTTGATTTTGATTTGTAAGTTGCTTTGGATAAAAGCATCTGCTAAATGACTAAATGTAAATGTTCATTAGATTCATTCGTATTCCCTGGGAATCAAACCCATGACTTTGCTGTTACTAGCACCAAACTCTACTTTTTGGAGATATACTGTATGTAATAAACACTCAGAATATTGACTTGCCTAATAATTCTTTGAGAAAATGTAATTACCAGTGCATAGGCCAAATTACTAAACCCCTGTAGTAGTCGACCACTATATATCACACACACACATATATATATATATTTTTTATTTTCCATTCATCATTGCAATAATGTCTATGACAGTGTCATTCACTAGCAGTTCATTTTGACAGGGCCATCCATCAGATGTTTTTTTATGATCCTCAGCTGAATCACCTGTTTAACCAGAAGCTGAATATGACGTCTGTGTTCAACATGTTTTCTGACCAGCACATGAAGGCAGGGATGATACGATAAGTTCAGTCCCTGCGGTGTAACCTGAGTTAAGTGTACTAGAAGACACTAATCTGGATAAAAGTATAAATCCCCATACTAATGTCAATTCCAGTAGCTCGTGCTTTAGACTCTTTCACCTTGGGCCTAAATGAACACTTTCAACATGCACTGTACGGCCTGAACGGAAGTGTGGACAGATGTTCATCTGCATTCAGAAGCACCAACAGAAAAAGACTGCAGCAACTGATTATCATTTCAGTTTATTTTTATATATTGCAATAAAGATGTACAAAGCATTGATACCCTTAACCGTTAAAATGTTAGAAAAAAGCATACATGTGACAAATAACAGTATATCAAAACATTACTGTTCCAGCACAATCAGTCAGTCAACCAGATACACCCTCACTGCTGACCAGTGGATTGAGTTTCCTGCAGAACAGAGCGCTCTTAAAAGGCGTATAAAAGATAGAAATGTGAACAATCACTGAAAAATGAGCCCAAAGATGAGTTTGAATTTGCAGACTAAACCCAAACAACTAAAAAAGAACAAGAAAAAAAATCACATAAAACTACTGTAAGAAAAAAAACCCTGAAATAAATATATTTCTCACCATATTAATTTGCAATTATTATTCCACTCCTTTGATTAATCTGGTTACGCTAAAAGATTTTGACAAGTTAGTAAGGAAGTATAGTGTGAAGTCGAGCTGGAACTCGCTGACCTTGATGTGTGAACTTGTTTTCAGATGTAGAAATAAGCTAAGGAGAGAACATGAAACAGACTTTGGCAACACATTCTGCAGGATGAGAAACGCCATGACAAAAAAAGACTTCCCAGCGGAAGCTGTGAGAGGCTCCTCAGCGTGTGGAAATCTACAGCCGCAACTGGATCAGCGAGAAACACCTTATATGCTTGTGACACTCTCCCATTTTCTCTCTCTAAATATAATATACACGTATCTTAATAATTCAAGATAACAGGCAATCGTTGAATTGGTGATTTAGTCATTGTCGGGTGAACGGGTGCTGTACAGCCACACCAACGTACAAACACGCAACGGATTTTCAACCGGTAAGATTGTACCGTCAGCGTCACTAACGTCAGCCACTTCAAATCAAAGCATATGCGGCGCACACACATTTACATACTTTTAAATACTAGTTATATTGAGAACTATAAATATGAATATATTCATTCTAATGGTCACATGGAGTATTTCTCAGGTACACAGACGGCAGGGCCGTGAACTGCGTGACTCTAACGAACACAGAACCTGCAATAGCACAACACTGAGCCTGTGAGCAAAACTAGTGTCAAACGTGTGAGGAAACCGAAGAGCTGCAGCTAATGTGATGGACATGTGGCTAACTGACCAACACTCCAGCTATAGTTTGAAACGAAGGCATGATGGGCCATACGACAAACATCTGCATTCAACCACAAGAATCAACCGGACGAGCGAACGACATTCAGGAACAGAAGAGAGCAAAATCTGCATCCGTTTCCTCGACGGCTCTCCACACATCTGAAGAAAAACTGACGGAGTCTCCGACGGTAAAGACGAACCCGGCACTCGATCCTGAGTTTAGATACACGTGTCGCACGCAGTCCATCTGCATAGAGGAACAAATCAGTTTCATTCAACACCGAATAAATTCTTACAGCTTCAAATGACACATTAACACATCTTGGGATTTCCAAGTAAGGCCTTTAACCACAGAAACGCACGGACCAATGAAAGCAGAACAGAAGGAAGGAAGAGAAGACCCAGCTTCAGGTGGGGACAGGAACAGCCCAACCTCGAAGCGTAACAGGAACAGTGGTGTTCAAAAGCAAAAACCAGCTGCAAGTGAGCAGTTCTGCCGAGGTACAAAAGGCACCATTCCAGACTGCTTGAAGAAACTAACAGGGTGTGAAGATGGGAGAGCTTTCTGGTCAAGACTACATTCTGCTTCAGGCATCCGTTCATCTAGCATCTCTCTCTCAATTTCTGTCTGCATTCACCTAGTCACTCAACTAGCCAGTATGGCTTGAAGACAGTACAAACAACAATCATCCGCTCATCTGTTAAGGCAAAGGTCTGGTCTGTAGCAGGATCTGTGATTGGAGGGCTTTGCTCTTATTTGGTTGATTGTTAGTTTGAAAGGATCTGACGGCTCTGTTTTCTTCAGACAGACGGCACTCATCAGCCTCTCTTCATCACACCAAAAACCATTCAACTGCACACTAAGGAAAACTAATATAGTTCTGGTAGAATTCAGACTTTTTTTTACATTAGACTACTTGAAAGATGATTGTAATCATCCTGTAGTTCAGGTCGATCGTTGTAACAAGAACATGGAGGGGCGCTGCGCTAAAACTCCACAACTCATTCAATGCTTCAAGGAAGACGTAAAACTCTGAAGAAGAAAGCAACCAAAAAAATATGTCTACAAAAAAGTGAAAATGCGGCGCAGTGGAAACCTCAGTTAAAACTTGATCAAATCAAGGAAGATTTACATTAAAAACCCAATAAAAACAAGCAGCCTACATCTATTCCGTTATAAATCAGCAGTCAGGGAAAAGTTTAAGAATTGAATCTGATTGCACAGGAAGGCACATCCACAAGGCTATAAAGTGTAGCAAAGAATCGTGTGTTTTCTTCAAAGTGAGAAAATAAGAAATGAGGTGATTATTGCTTCATCAAGAGCAAATTAAAAAGAGAGGAAGAAAAAAATCCACAACTCAAAAAGTTGTGACAGTCATAATAACGATAACAGTGATAACAACAATCAGTGTAACAACGTGTGCTCGGAAACCTGTGAGTGCAAAACAATATAGACCGTCAAGCGTTGATCTTCGCTGTTCAGCTGCGGCGTGGAAGGAGTCCGTTTGTTTCAGCTCTGTCGAGAAACGTCTATCATCATCATCATCATCATCAGTCAGAGGAGCTGTGCTTGAGTCTGAGAGCGCTCTACGAGTAGAAGGTGAGGACGCTCTGATGGTTCCCGCGCACTAAGAGGATGGGTGGCAGGTCTTTGGATAGTGTGGAAACATGACCACTTCAGCTAACTAGCCTCTCTCAAATAACCATTCACTCTGCTGTGGTATTTACAGCTCTGTCTTTGACAATGACAGCAAACACGGCACTGCAGCATTGCAGATGTGCTCCAGAAGTGCTGATATAACAGCTCAACAACACTAAGACTTCTGGGTGTTTGCGGATGTGTGTTTGTTCTTTCAGTCAGTAGGTGGCAGCATGTGACCGTCTTTACGAGTCACTGAAAAGCTGGTGTTTGTAACTTACATGACGATGAGGTTGGCTGTGCTCGAGTGCTCCTTCAACAGCTCGTTCAGTCGGATCTGACGGTTACTCTGAGGAAACAAACAAATCAATTAGCAGGAAGACTGAAGTTGCTGTTATGTTAGCAGCTGAGAAAACAAACTCTGCAGACACGCATTTGGAAACAGGAAACAGAGCATCTAAATACCATCATTTTACTCCACTGAGTCATGAGCATTTTAGCTAGACTTGTTCTTGGACATAACTGTCTAAAAATGCCATTCTTTCTGCTAATAGATCAGGACTGATTGGTTTTTGCCTCTAACACTACGTCAGTAAGACTTCTGCTTGCAGGACCAGTGCTGCTCTAGTTCTGTTGGATACGCTCAATCACTGCTCTTCCTGAGGGGTAAAAACAATAGGTTAGGACACATGCTAACTCAACATGCGTGGTTCTGTATCCATCTTTAAAACGTAGATGATCTTCTATCATTTGCAGCATCTGTCACTTGTGGGGTGCCACAGGGCTTAATTTTGGGCCCTTTTGTCCTCTCTCGACAAAAAGCCAACATCATGCTCTTTTCTAAAACATTACTCAAAAAAAAAAAAGTGAGGTCTTTGAATCCTATATAAATGGGAGCCAGTGCATTTCATTGGCTTGTGTTTTTTAAATTGAGTTAAATTAAAAAGTCTTACAAAATAACTTTGTAATAATTATTTATTATTTTATTAAATAATATAAAGCATTTTCGGTTTCAGTTTTCGGCCAAGTGCATCCAGAATTTTCATTTAATTTGTTAGTTACTCTTGTCTATCCTTCTGTTAATAAAACCCCTTTTATTACACTCGTGTCTTCCTTGTGTTGATAATACAGTAAGAGGCACTACAAGTTAACGATATCTCTCAAATCCTTCAGATCGGTCAGACTACAACTTCTATCATTTATGTCATTCTAATGTATTCATATAATGTGTTTCTCACTGATCTATGATTGTTCAGACCAGGGAATGACTCAAATCCCATACAGCGTAGGACGCCGTGGTGTGAGCTCCTGTACTCCTGTGCTGTGTAACACGCTGTGCTTTGTGTGGCACTACATTTCTCAGCATCAGCTCTGATCGATCATCTGTAAATGTGACAGGAGGTGTGTGTTAAGACCTTGGCTCTGTAGAGCTCCAGCTCATTGTCTGTGATTCTCCAGGGCTCTTCGCTCTTCAGCTTCTCGGCAGCTTCCTGCTCCATGTCATCTTCTCTCAGCTTATATGGCTCGATCATCTGAGCAAACTCGGTCAAACTGAATGACAAACACAAGAGGTCAGCGCTGAGAAACCTGAAGTGGAACTTTCCCTCTGACCAATCCAAATCACAAAGCCATTTCAGAAACGTTTTTTATCAGTTCCTCTGACGTCAAACACAAGATCGACAGTTCTGAAATCAGGTCTGTTAAAGTGTGATCAGTGACAGACAGGTTACCGGTGGTGTGCCTCTTCTGAAATCTATGAAGCAGATTCTTGCTCAAGGGTTTTTCTATGTAACTGCCAGAACACGGCATTTTGTCTGTGCACATAAGCGTCTTCATCCAGCCAAGGTTTAAACTAAACTCTTGAGTGTATTCAGATCTTCCATGGACCGATTCAGAATCATCACTGATTGCTGAATGCTAATCAATTAACAAAAAGACCCCAAATGCAAAACTAGCCCTCAAATATCTTACACATTCCACACAAATCCCCAAACAATTAACAGTGAAGAATGTTGAGGAAAGAGCTTATGTAAGAGATGAATGATGTTCATACCCCTCTGACTTGGGCTTTGTGTTGATGTCGCCCAGGACCGTGATGTCAGAGAAATCGATCCTGAACTTGCTGAGCAATGTGGCCATGCTAAGGACACAACAAAGTCACATTACATATTTAACAGGCAATAATAAATAATGCATGCAATATTTGCCACTGTATCCTCGCATTGAACAATTAGTTTCCCAACGCAGCAGCTGAGACGGTTCCTGGAATGCTCCTGAGATCCAGCAGCTCCACGCGTGATCATGACTGCAGTGACGCAGATTCAACAGATCCATGAAAATGAACCTCACGGACATGTTCAGCTGCACATGTGTAAAGACCTCTCACGGTTTCTATGAAGACCTCGCTGCTGGAACACGTCTAATTATAGCTAACAAAGGCTCTGGCAGCAGCTGCAGAGGACAATGGGAAACATTTGTCTCTCTCACACACACACACACACAATACCTCCACGTGCATTCAGAGAGAGAGCACTTTATGCGAAAAGAAGCGTGGCATACTAATACGATTCACAGTCCAGCTCATCTGAACTCTACAGGACTGTGAGATGGGGGAGTCTAAACTGTTTGTGGGAAAGCATATAATTTTTTCCTTCAGTTATGATTCTGATATAAAATGTCACTACAGCATGATTTCATAGGATTACAGCTATAGCACGTACGCTCTGCGGTCATGGTCGATCCTGTTGATCTTTCCACCGATGAAGACGCGGATCTTACAGTCCTTCCATTTCTTCTTGTTGGCGATCAGATAGGGGATCAGTAGAGTCAGACCTGATACAGACAAATTACAAACAAGAATCAGCCTGTTCCAGCAGGAGAGGATGCATTAGTGTTGCTTTAGTACCAATTACACACATACTGTACCAGAATCTATTATTGTGTAAGATCCTGAAGGAAACGCTATTGTACTGCTGCCTTAAACACTGACAGCTGTGACGCAAGCTCAGATTTGATGTTGCAGAGCCACTTCACTGCTGGCATGACAAGCACTCGTCTGTGTGAGAACTAACACAACATGACACTGTCTTGACAGCATTAAAGCAGCTACAGCATAAAAGGGGCAATAGCAAAGGAAGACAGGACCTCATACAGGTCATCGAGATTTGCCTTAAATCAGGAAGCTCTGAGCAAGCTGCACAGCTGCTCTCCTCACCTTCAGGACACTGGTGTTTGTGTGCAGAACCGCCTCTAACCTCCACACCAATCTACAGCCCGTCCAGACGCACCAGTGAGCGCCACCTCACATACTTCAGTCACTAACACAGTATTCAGATGCATTTAATACGTTAGCTAGTGTAAATGTACCCTGCTGATGAAAAGCGTGTTTAAAATAAACTGAAAAACTGTACCATAAGGACTCTCAGTGGCCCAGTGCCAATGTGGAAAACAGACGGGACAGTTACAGAACTGCCACTTGGCAAAAGGTAACCGTTTGCACATGTTTTTTAAGTCTTTCCAGATCAAATGTTCAAGTGATTGTAAAGCGTTGAAGTGAGAAAACTCAATTTAGCGCTCGTATGCTGTCTGACAGGTTTCATGTGCTCTCAGAGAGAGAGAGAGAGAGAGAGAGAGATGAGGACTGAAAAAAGAAAAATAAATTAACTAAAAAGTCATTTTCACAGATTATTACAATCAAATGGCCAAATACACACAAACACGTCAAACTATCTGTTTGTCTAAATTGTCATGTAAACGCAGCTGGTTATGTCTTAAATGGCTGTAACCGGTTGAGAACAATCACATGCGTGCACTCGATTTTAAAGTGACAGCAGCCTGCTGCTGTACTAGTACTGAGAAAATTGAAATTTCATTGGCATGTAAATGAAACAAGACTGTGATATACGTGTATCATTATCATGACATGAAATGACACCTATCTTGATGCACCATTTTAGTCACACCTAAGAGCTTGTGACCCAGGTGTAGTTTTCTCTGACCTGACTGGATGCTGCTTTAGTAAAACGGTTCCTAACCTTCCAGAAAAAAGGCTGAACCCATTAGCCAGGTAAAGTTCACTAGTTTTTGGAAGCATAAGTTGAGGTTACACACAAAAGATCACACATAATGTAACGTGCGAGTACACTTACCGTGTTGCACACTGTGCTCTTGTTACATTTGTTTTTGCATCACATTTCGGAGAATAGAACGAATTGTTTCCAAAATAACAAAATCGAACCCTGGCCAATGTTCAGATTTCACGGTGCATCGTAACGCTACGTTCTCAACTCACCTCCGTCATCAAAGAGCCACCACACGTCAATCGTGCCCTTCCCCTGTTTCTGCTGGAAATGCTGACTGGCGTCCAACAGCCGCTGATCGGCCACATTCAGGGGAAGCGTCGGGCTCCTCTTATCTGAAACACAAACACACGCTCAGACTCCAAATCAAGAGCTGAGAGCCATGTATCTAATGGATCGGACAAACAGAAGAAAGGAAAGAGACTGAAGAAAGTCGTCAGCGGAAAGAGAAGCAGTCCTGCAGGAAGACACCGAGCATTAGATCACAGACAGGAAGTGACATCGTTGGAGCTGAAACACACGCTAGCACATGTAGAGATGAAGGTCAGAGGTCAAACCAGCAGAAACACTCATGAAAGCAGCGCATCCTAAAACATCACCAAGAGAAAGTGCATGCAGGTCAGAGAGAGAGTAAGCAAAGAATGAGAATCAGAGAAATGTCCTGCCTTTCTTCAACAGCGGCTGAGTGTGGGCTTTGCCATCCTCATCCTCATCTGGATAATGTTTGGAAAAAACACGAGAGGGTTAAAGTCTGCTAATGCTGCAATGGGAAACATGTGCGTCAGTCAAACACAAAGAGAGGCTTGTTCAGCTGCAGTTGACCACACTTTCGACCACACTTTCATCCACACACACACACACACACACACTCAAACACACTCAAACACACAACACACCACTCAAACCAGGTGACAGGCCAACCTGTTCGCTGTAATGTAAAGCCTGTAGCACGAAGCCGTTTCGGATTTTACCCAGGCAAGTTCGCGTTTCGTTTGAGCAAACTCTGAGTTGTCAGGCTCAAGAAGGTAGGTTGGTTTCGAGCGGGTTTCGTCGCCATGGTAACTCCCGAGCAGGTTTTATTCTGAGTTAGAGTTCGCAAACCAAAGCTGGACCAATCAGCCGTGAGCAAAGTGACATATCGGATGCACATAAGCCACTCCCCCAAATCTCTCACTTCAAATTAAAGCAGTTTACACTGAAAGAATTTTAGAGAAAACATTGCTTGCTTTTGCTGCTAATGATATATTAAATTCATATTATATGAATTATAATTATTTATAAGTCATATAATGTATTCAAATAATTATTATATGAACTGGCAATTTAGGGATGCACAATATTATCGAAACGCTATCAAAATCGGCTGATAATGGCTTAAAATGCAAATATCGGCATCGGCCCGATATGAAAAATTATGCCGAAATACCTTGCCGATAAGACGATTAACTCACATGTGCTCAGGGTGTGATAGAGATAAGATCACGTCAGCAGTGTGGCTCATTCTTGAAGCAAACTTTTTCCTGAATGACGATTAGATTCACTGTTTAGAGCATTTAACATTAAGATGTGTTTCTGATTAAATAAAGCAGTAATTGATGTCATAAAAACACGAGTATGGTTTGATTTAAAGGTCAGAAGGTATAGCTTACATGAATAAAAATCACAAACAAGACACTTGTAAATTAAATAATTTATATATGTATATATATACAGATTTATTCATTAATGTGTAATGTTTTTTTTTTGTCAAATAGATTATGAAAAATTAAAAACTTAGAGCTCTAAAGGTTTTTTTTAGAATTTGTACAACTCTTTTGCTTTAGACCATCTACAGATGTTAGATATTCAAGTAAAATGTTAAGGATTGCTTTACAGCTGCTTTATAGTTATTTTCAAAGCTTTCAATATACTCTCATTATAAAACAACTTCACTTTTTATTTAATTCTCAAAGGTTAGCTTTTGTTAAAAACTAACCAAAATGAAAAATTATTTGTTTATAATCTCTGTACAGGAGAGACTTGGTGTTGTTTCTAGGGCTGCACCCTAATAGTCGACTAACCTTTATTCGACGAGAAGAGGCTTGGTCGACCAAAATGTTATTAGTCGCTTAGTTGGAAAAAAAAAAAATCCACAGGAAGTACACGGACAGATCGTTAACGGCTGGTCTTTGTGGTAATACAGTACATCCAAACGCTCG
>NW_015645128.1:181431-195633 GCF_001515625.1 Sinocyclocheilus rhinocerous
CACTCACTATAACAACAAAACATTGCGCTTTTGTAAAATAATGAAAGCAAACAGGATGTGCTTTCTGCCGTCTCGGTCTCTGTGAACTCGAGCGTGAAACTCTGTGTATACTTGCCTTACAGACATGAAAAATATATCTATAGAGAGTGAAATATCTACTTTCAAATGAAACAATTCAAATCTGAAAAAACAATGAAACTTGCATGCAGGCGCATCCACTACTGTGGAGATGACGAGTCCTTGTCGCCGAATTAATCTCTTATGCCGAAAACACAGAAAACACTAGTTTATCAATAGATTATTAAAATGTTAATGCAGTTTAAACTTACTGTTTTTTCCTGACACATTCATCATCATTACTTCTGCCGGTGTGCTGTGGCAAGCATTATGTGTGCGCTTGATAATTTAAATGGTTTATTAATAAACGTGCGATTAGTCGACTAATGCTTAAAATGAACTACTACTAGTCGACCAGAAAAATCTTTAGTCGAGGGCAGCCCTAGTTGTTTACAAACAAAAGGAAATATATCGGTATCGGCATCAGCTATCGGCCAAAATGAGTTGAAAAATATCGGCTATCTTTTGATATCGGAATATTAGATATTTTGGATATTGGATATCGGAAAAAATTCAATATCATGAATCCCTATGGCAATTAATATTAAACTTTGCATTTAAATTAATTTAAACATATACATAACCTATAAATAAGTTTTAATAAATAAAGCTTTTAAAATGACTAAACGTATGCATTTTCTTTTGAGCTCTTTGTGAAACTATAGAAATTATTAAATTTAGTGGACTCATGTGCATATTGTCTTTCTGCTGCCCTCTCAAACCTTTTGTTTATTCCTGCCTTGTAAATGCATTCATTATATTTTTAATAACAACATTTCTAAATATTAAGCAGAGAAGTGAATTGCAGCGACTCTCGCGAGCTGACGCTCTCCATGTTCCCTGTGATTGGCTGTTTGCTGTATGTGTCACACTTCCCGAGCTTTGTAAGCCCGCTGAACCTGATCTAAACCAGGTTGGTTTAAACCGAGTTTGTTCAGTTAGCTTCATGCAACAAGCCACTGAGCAGCTTTTGTGAGTCTGTGGTCACTTATGAGTGAAGGAGTGCTCACAAACCCTCACTGATGGGCACTTCACAACAAAAGTCCACGCGGCATTACGTCAAAGTGCAGTCTTCAGGCAGGAGCAGTGGAAACAGAGCTGTTGTCCATGAGTCACAGGCCTCAGACTCCGACACATCAGAACTGATGGATGGTGTTGAAATCTCACTCAGATCGATTGTTTATAATTTAGTGCCATGTAGGTTACCACCAATATTTCAAAGTGAGAAACAAGTGAAAAAGTAAATAAGTGTACTATATTAAACCATAGACAAAAGTAGATAAGACTTTTATAAACGTTTTTTAAAGTTTGTCTTTAATAAATAGAAAAAAAAATCTGGTCTCACTTCATTAAAAATCTTTTCATAAGAATCATCTGAAGAGTAAAGAGTCCTAAACTTTATTCAGATTGTCAGTTCAAATCAGATTTTATGTACATATACGATTGGATTCTGATCATATTTACCAAGGGTGCATGGCAAAAAATAAATAAAATAAAAATGACATGAAATTCTTTAAAATTTGTACAATCTACATTCATATTCACAAACGTGAACACATCAGACATTGTTTGTAAACATGCTGAATGTCTTTGTAAATAAAAGTTGTGTTGCGAAGAGCGAGTCGAGCAGAAAATGACAAAATACTGCTGGTCTTCACATGAGAGCCGGCAGAGAGACATTCCAGCTTCCTGCCTCATAAAATCCAGCGCAACAGCAGCATGCCACGTTGTAAGACAACTTCTGTTTTGCAAACCATGTTGCTGTTATTCCTGTTTTTTTGGCACAGTCACACTAACACAACATCACTGCCGTAGAAACCAATGCAAATATTCGTAAAATGAATCAGATCTGAACAGATACGATACACAGTGTGGACAGTCGATCAATTAGATCAGATTCCAATCAGCTACACAGATTTGGGCTGAAAGTGTGAACCTAGACATCACAGTCCATCAAAATAGCTTCAGAGATAATGGGTTTGTTTCCACAGATCTGATTTGGTGAAGTTTATTTGTGCTATACTGATCACATTCAGCTTCTTTAGCTGCAGTGTCTGCTCGCTCATTTCCTGGAATTCCACGATGCACTGATACCCGACAAAAAGCATCTTAAAAATCTGTGCCTCCAAGGACCGCAGTCCATTTATAACCTCCATAAAGGTGTTCATATTTGGAGGATGCCAGAGTTTGAAGCTGGGCAATTTTTCCGATTTTATCGATTCGTTCGAATTTAATGTTTTGCCACGATTTTATTTTTTATAAATTGAGGAATCACGATTTTGAATAGAAATATTACCAAACGTTAGAATTAGACACTTTGATAATATGCCAATGTTAACAGTAAAGAGAAAAGAATGATCCACCTGCATGTCTGCGCGCGTGATGAACCACTCTGTGAAGGACCAGAATGAGAATATATCACTACGTGCCCGTCACACAGAATGTGCTTGTGTTGACAGAGATGCGTCGCAGGCAGTGGAATAGGAAAAAAGCAGGAAGATGGGAGTTGAACTTCTTTTAACTTGAGCGCCGTGCTTTTAGAAAGCCGTTTAATGCATGAGATGTTGCAAGAGACGCGAGCGCAACAGTCAAACATAGAAAAAACAATGGAAAGCAGCGCAATCAAATAAAAACCTGTTCAGAACTACTACTGTATGTCTGATATTTCATGTTTGCATTATGGTGACAGACTGAAAGCTGCTGTTCACGGTTTTTACAGAACATTTATAGTTAATAATAGTCTACTGGTGTTAGTGACTTTTTAAAGCATTTTCCTTGTATTATTTCTGAACATATAATATGTATAAGACAAGTTTGTACACGATGTAGTTGTAGTTCATCCATCTTTTTTGCAAATATATTTAACAAGTGATTTGTTTAACATTTTTCTTTAACTAGAGGATTAATAAAGAAAAAGTTACTTAAAAATCGAGAATCGGTCAAACGTTCTGGAAAAAAAAAATATAGATTTTTTTTTTTTTTTTTGCCATATCGCCCAGCCCAATGCTCCTGCAGTAAAAGCTGAAGTATGGTAGGGAATCTATATTCCACTTTTCTGCTGTTTGAACACAAAGGCAGCTGAGACATGATCTTCAGATTTCAATCTGGATCTGTATATACTGGGCTGTATGACAGAAAGCTTTCTTGAATGTTTAAAAGTTGCTGATTATGTTATCAATCGTAGGTTTTCCATTGCAACTTTTTGAACTTTTCTGCTGTGTGTTCTATTTGCACTAAATCAAGCATGCATTGAGAAAACATATGTTGTCAAAGTTGTCCTAGAAAACTGTGTAAAGTTGTGCATATCATGTAGTGAAACTCGAGAAGAGGTGTTTGGGAATTTGGAAAATACAAGCCAATGAACTCTTCAGGTGTGGCCTAGATAGGACAACGTACATATGGACACCTGGTGAAGCAGGCCAATGCAATGATTCACTGCTCTGAGTGAGTGCATTCACTAGAAACCTCATAATGGAGATGATCGAGAAAGCTGTACATCCACGTGTCCTTTCAAATTTGGCAGTTCTGCTCATTTTCTCCAGTTTCTCACATGACTGACCCCTGCTGATCGCCGCTTGTGGCTATATTTGTTTTTTTATTATGGTTATATTCTCAGGCTTCAGAGAGTCCTCCAGAGTCAGATGGAGCTGAGAGGTCGATACTGCAGACCTCGGAGTAATTTATCATAGACAGACGTCAACACTCGCTGTGTTCCCAGCCTGGACCCTTCAGAGAACATGCTTCGCTTGTGTTGTGTTGGGAAGACATTTCAGAAAACACATGGAGTGTGGATGAGATGGGATGTGAAATGTTTTAGATGAGAACTGGCCCCAAAAGGACACGCTGAATCAGAAGGTCACCCTATGACTTCTGAGTAGGGATGCAACGATTATAGATTTTGTTGGTACGATTATTGTCTAAGGAATAATCACGGTTTCACGATTATGACGATTATTATGCATTTATTAATTTCACAAAATTATTAATGTATAAAATCACATGGACGCTCTTTAGATAATAAAGTGTTATTTATTGCTGCCTTTAGAAACAGAGATAACACAGTAACCAATAATACAGCACAGAATAATAATAATAAAGTCCCGTAGCTTCGCGTCAGTCTTGCCTTCAAATCGTCCATTAAAATAGTTTAAAGCCGTGTATTCGCTCTTTAGCAGCAGTTTTTACGGCAATATTTAAATGACACCCTGGTCATTCTTGGTGTACCCAAAATTGTCCCACACTATCGTCTTCAGGCATTTCTCTGGTGGAAATAAAGGATCGCTGCTCGGTTCCTCTGTCATAGTTAATCTAATGTGACAGGGGAAACTATTAATAATGACGGGAATAAACTGAACTATCATTGTAATCAACTGTCATCCACACATATTCATTTTAATAATTTTTATAATAATTCAAATGATTTTACATGTGGCCTGAGAAAATCATGTCTATTATTTTGGTTTGTGAGATCGGAGATCGCAGCATTTAAAGCTGGCGCACCGCTGGTGTAACTTTGTTTTCGTTTTGCGCACGTTGCAACTGTTCCGTTCTGTGCAACAGAAACACTCGGTGTAGCAGAGCCTTTACGATTAATTAACCGTGACGTTTTAAAGTGCGGTTAATTGTGAAACCGGTTAATCGCTGCATCCCTACTTCTGAGCAACTACTGCCAAAGAGGAACATTTTAAAAAATACTCCTGGGAAATAAACTCATCTGCCTTTTAATTTTCAGCATTTTCTACAACAAATGAATGTTTAAAAGACAAAAGTAACTCTGTGGTGAACAACTAACTTCTTCACGAACATACTGAGAAGTAAAAGCGCCAACCTTTCTGGACAGCCGGGCTGTTCTGGACACTGGTGGCCTTGGAGGAGGGTTTGGACGAGTCTCCATCCGAGTCTTTGCTCATGTCCACTGAAACCACCACATCCTTCACAGCTGAAGAATCATCTTTAGAAACAAAGGGAAAGTTCAGCATTGCTTTGAGATCAAGGCAAATTCAAATTTAGCGTGAACGGGAAGTCCAGTTAATGACCAACAGAAAACGACCTCATTACATGGACAATTTCATCCGGCCAAACACTGCAGGTCCACCACGCATGTCCAACTCAGTGTCTTAAAGGCTTTAAAGAGTTAAAGGCAGGGTAGGTGATTTGGGTCAGAAACATTTTTTGTTATGCTGGTTGAAAGTCTCTTCACATCCCGATAGCAATCCCTAAGTCAAGTGCTCTAAATGTATTTATATGTATTTCTATTGTCTGTGGAAGGAGTAGGACCATAAAATGTTCGTCCAATCATATCCCTCGGTCCGAACATTACGATAGGCTGCCTGTTAAAATATGTGTTTGCATACATTTGATACGTCATCAGCGCGCTCCAGCGAGAATGAAAGGCCTTATTACTGTGATGATTCTCACTGGTGAACGAGACATGAGCTAATCATCGTGTCGCTGGTCTGGAGGAGGCGTGGCGTTGCAGTGATTACGCAGGGAGGGAGTGGATCTTGCTTTCAAAGCTAGCTTGCTATCGCTAGCCTTTCCGAAATCACCTACCCTACCTTTAAAACACTTTGTTCCTATGAGAGGGCATGTAAAGCAGAGTCAATATTCGACTTGTGTAGTTCATCGTTAGCGAACTGTGATTCCACTCTTCACAATAAATCAACAGCACTACGCAGCAGCATTTGTCAAAATATGTTTATTCTTTAAAAGAGACTGGTTAGTGTAGTAGTTCAATGTACAGCACTGTACCTTGGCCTTGAATGTGAGAAATATCGAGTCCCTCTCGCAGTCTGAGAATGACGACACCGTACTGAAAATCAAACGCATCACTACACACACACACACACACACAAATAAACAAGTGTTAATGTCTGACAGGATCAAGTCCCACACCATTTACTTCAAAGCTGCATAAACATCTACCAGACGTTCTTCAGCTGTACATACACTAGAAATACATCAACGCACCTGAACACGTCATGGGAAAAACTGCACATTTATGAATTAAAATTAATGCCAGAAAACAATACGTGTTAAAAGAAAATGATACATTTAGGCTTGCAACAGCTAGTCACGGAGTGGTCCACAATAGATAATGTACACACAATACACATACTTTCTGACAGTGTTTAGCATACATTTCTCTCTTCTGTAGCTAAAACAAAAAATTCTGATTAGCTTTTACTCATCTGGAATCTCATGTTACGTTGATGAATAGCAGACAAACAAACACTTCACTATCACTGTATAAGCATAACAGAAGCTGCTGCCACACTCATTCAATAAGATTTTTATTAATAGTGGATTGTTTTCAAACAGAAGATGAAACCCACTGCATTAGGTTTATGTAGGTCTCAACATCCTTTATATCTCCAATACGCCAGTCGTTCTTGAAGCCGAGCACCAGAGTGTTGGGCCTCAATCTACCCAGACCAGCAGCCTGTAAAACACACACACTGGAATTATTTCTATAGGCAAAAAAGCTTTAATACTGAGCTCCTGGCAAACCCTAACCTCAACCCTCATAGAGTGTGTTTTTTCCATTTACTAAGTTTATTTAGCCTTTCTGAATTACAGCAACAGTTAGCATGTCCAATAATGCAGAGAAAGCAGGTTTCCTGAGGCCCTATCAGCACGTGCAACACACACGCGAGAAGTAAATATTTCCAAATGGGTTATAACCAGGGCTTGACATTAACTTTTTTGCTCAGCATCCACTGTGGCTAATGGTTTTCAAAAATGACTGGCCACTCAGCATTTTCACTGGCCACAATTTTGTTGTTGGAAATGACATTTTATATAACTAAAGTTACTGCATACTAAAATTGATTTAAATTGATTTCAAGGTCTTTTTTTGCCTATATAAAGGGCAGTTTTTTCTTAACCTTATTAAATGCACGCGTCATCTTTCATATCAAATTCTTACATTTTATTAATAATTTCACTTCATCTAATAAGACACTATAGGGCTGTTACCAATCAAATGAAATCATTATGAACAAAACCGATCTTTCCCCTGCAGAAGAAACAGAAGCGGCTGAAGTGTTTAGATGCATTTACACACACAGTTTAATGAAGCATTCACACTGCAAAAGTACAACAGCATAAATAATACGAGCTTGCTGTTTTAAATCTGTTTTTTAATATACAAATATGAAATGTTGGGGACAAAATGCAAAGATAAGATACTTTTAAATATGAAAGTAAACCGCCAGTAGATCTTAATCAGTGAGTCATTAATTCAAACGATTCGTTCAGACGGCTGATTCATTTAAGAATGAAGTGAGTGCCTTTCTTTATGAATCACTGAATCATTGACTCAAATGATTCTTTCAGAAACGCTGAATCATTCAGTAACAGCGCTGTGTGTCGCTCAGAGACGCGCGACTGTTTTGCTGCGATCTTTGTTTAAACTATTTTTGTTAATCAAATCGAGCAAAAACAGTCAACACTGACAATATTGTACTAAAATGTAAGTCACTTAATATGAACTACTCGTTTGAACTCTTGTATAAAATCAATGTACATTCAAAATTTACCGTACTACATTTTTACCGCATTATGCTTCTTCTGTGTGCAGTTGTGATAATTTTTTTTATTTCTCCACGAGATTCTCTCACACACAGACAGACTGCACCATTATCAATCACTGTTTACAACAAATGTAATAAAATTCTCAGAAATTTCAGTGCTTCCCTAGTTAGATGCTTTAATCAGATTAGTTGTCAGGCTGGGCAAGTAATATTCCCTTTCACTTGCCCCTTCAAAAAATCCACTTGTCCTTGACAAGCATTAATGCCGAGGTCTGTTACTGTATATAAAATTCACCCCGCCAAAGTGGCTTGTGGGAGGGACTGTGTTACCCGCCACAGCATTAGGCTGGTTGGTGGGTGTTAACGTCAAGCCCTGGTTATAACAGAATTCAGCTATGAGCAGATTATGGGCTCACATGTACTAGGCAGAAAGTGAAGACATGTGTAGAAGTAAAAACATGTTCAAATCAATCAGTGAGCAAGATCCCATAAACAAGTCTTAAACAAATCTTTTGGGAATAGGGCTATAAACCCCCCCTACTCACACACACACACACCTGCAGCAGGTACTGGGTTCCTTGACGAAGGTCTTCAGCCACCACAGGCGTGTAAAATGCCTTGGAGTTGTTGTTGAGGAGCCACCTTTGGTAGCGCAGCATATCACTGTTTATCTCTTTAAAGTTGGGCCGCCGGGAGCTCTGGGAACGAATACACATGTGGAGAGATCAGCTCATGGTTGAATGAGCCAACGGAGGCTTTTCCAGACAATGTACTTGTGACTGGCATGGTCCATAGAGACTGGTTTATTCTACACTACTATAATCTCTGTCCCCACAGAGTTTCATTATTCCAAGAACATGTTCCAATAAGAGCTGCATGACCAAACCATTCAACGTTCTACTCGCTCCTAAAACACCACACACACAATGTGCTCTCAGTGTACAGTAGGAATGCAGGATGGATTGTTCAGGTACTCACGATGCGCACATGGCCGCACACCATCAGACCCACGTTCTTGGTGAAGGCATGGACCAGATGAAGAAGAGCTGGACGTGAGTTTGGAGCTCCAGTCATCACCAGACACTGTGGCCTAGAGGAGACACGACACCATCAGAACATCAGACACTGTGGCATCCCATCACATCTGACTTTAACAACTGCAACGTACATGACATCAAGCAAAAGCAGCACACAGTGTGCCGCACATCACATTCTCATGACCTCTAGGGTCATCGGTCCAGTCGAGAGCAGAACACAAGCTCTGATTAGAGAGCTTCAAAGCAAAAATGTTAAGAATAAAACAGGATTATGCAGAGGGTGAAGCTTTTGATGGGAAGCTGCTGTCAGAACCAGAAATCTCTGAGCCAGGAGGATCAGGCAGAAACCTCTACTCTCAACATGAGATTCAGTCTGAGCACACACACGAAACTCCTTTATCTGTGTCACAGCAGAAGACCTTACACTGAAGATCAAAGATCCTCACAGTAAATCCACAGCGCTGATAATGGAACAAAACTATTCTGCTTTTTTTCCCCTCCTCATTCAATTCCATTCTGACCGCTCATGCATTCTTAATTTTGCATATTTTGATTACATATAAAAACCCTGACATACACTTCAACTTAAGTTAAGTCACCTTTATTTGTATACCGCTTTATACAATACTGATTGTGTCAAAGCAGCTTTACAGAGTCAAACAGGAAAATAGTTTGTCAATAATGCAAGAAGACAATAACAAAGAGTCATTTTTTCAGCTAAAGTCAGTTCATTGATGATTCAGTGATGTCATCATCCAGTTCAGCTCTCTTCCAATAGTGTCGGTGCAATCAGTCAATCGTTCCCAACTAAACAAGCCAAAGGCGACAGCGGCAAGGAACCAAAACTCCATCGGTGACAGAAATGGAGAAAAAACCTTGGGAGAAACCAGGCTCAGTCGGAGGGCCCAGTTCTCCTCTGGCCAGACGAAACCAGCATGGTGTGGTTTAATTTCAGACTGCAACACAGGTCAGATACCGCTTTTCCACTGGGGCTGGTGCGAAAGCTGGAAACGGTGCTCAGCCAAGACTGGCACTCGTTCAGAACTGGCTTACGTTTCCACTGGCAGGGAGCAGAACCCTCTACTACATCACCAACCTGTGACCGGAATCGCTTGGTATCTCTTGCAGAAGAACAGCGTTGATCTCTTCTGCTGACCACTGCTGAACTGACTTATTTAATTGTTGTTGTTAATTTACCTGGATTTCGACGGCTTTTAAATATAGACTTGTTCGAGATGCATTGGCGCCGTGCAAACCGATCGGTGTGACCTCAAAGTACAGCGAGAGTAATTCAAAAGCATAAAGAGTCGTCTGCTCTCCAGTCGCTCTCGCTGTACTTTGATTTCATATGCCAATCAGTCTGCACAGTACCGATGCATCTCAAACAAGCCTAATGACTCCTTTCAAACTGCGGTCTGTAGTGGAAGCTCTGCCTATTGATGTCATAGGTTCCCTTGTTCGAGACCAGCAAGGTTTTGGGGCCGGTTCGGAACCAGAATCTGGGCACCGTCACAGGAATTTTTTGAGTGGAAAAGCGCGGCCCGGTTCCCAATTGGGCCCCGGCTCCGACACCAGCCCCGGTGGAAAAGCGGTAAGATTGAGCAGAGGAATCGTCTGGTTCCCGTGGTCTTGTGCCGATGGTCGTCGAGGTGACAAGGTCTTCACAGGAGATCTGTCTATAGGGCTCATCTAGTTGACATGGTCTCCATTGACATTCAGGGCTGTAGAGGTCGTGTCTAGGTGCTAGGGAGCCAGTGCAGAGTTGACAGAACCGGGCTAATATGGTCATACTTCCTGGTTCTAGTAAGAACTCTAGCTGCTGCATTTTGGACCAGCTGGAGTGTGTTTATTAAGTGCACAGAGATATTTTTAAGATGGAAAAATGCGGTTTTACAAATGCTAGAAACATGTTTTTTTTTAAAGCAAAGATTGCTATCAAATAGCACACCTAGGTTCCTAACTGATGACGAAGAATTAACAGAGCAGACATCAAGTGTAAGACAGTGTTTTAAGTTATTACATGCAGAGGTTTTTGGTCCAATAATTAAAACCTGTGTTTTTCTGAATTTAGCAGTAGGAAATTACTAGTCGTCCATTTTTTTTTATATCAACTATGCATTCTGTTAGTTTTGCAAACCGGTATGTATCATCGGGCCGCAAAGAAATATAGAGCTGAGTTTCATCAGCACCATGTTTCCTGATGATATCTCCCAAGGGTAAAATGTAAAGTGAAAAAAAAGCAACGGTCCTAGTACTGAGCCTTGTGGTACTCCATACTGTACTTGTGATCGATATGATATCTCGTCATTCACTGCTACGAATTTATTGACAGTCAGATAATATTTGAATATTTGAACCATGCCAATGCAATTCCACTAATGCCAACATAATTTTGTAGTCTACTCAAAAGAATGTTGTGGTCGATAGTGTCAAACGCAGTGCTAAGATCTAGTAGCACTAATAGAGAGATACAACCACGATCAGATGATAAGAGCAGGTCATTTGTAACTCTGATGAGAGCAGTCTCAGTACTATGATACGGTCTAAATCCTGACTGGAAATCCTCAAATATACCATTTATCTCTAAGAAGGAACATAGCTGAGAGGATATTGCCTTTTCTATTATTTTTGACAGAAAAGGGAGATTGGTCTTAAATAATAATATTCAGAAGAGGATCTATGACTTCTGGAAGCACCTTTTTTAGTAGCTTAGATGGAACAGGGTCTAACATACAGTACATGTTGTTGGTTTAGATGATTTGACAAGGTTATACAATTCTTCCTGTCCTATAGCAGAGAATGAGGAGAATTGTTCCTTAGGGGATCTATAGTGCATATAGATGATGCAATACTGTGGCTGACGGCTGCATGGTTAGAATTTTATCTCTAATAGAATCGATCTTGGAACTAGGGATGGGCGATATGGGCTTTAAAATATATCATATTTATTGCGATAACGATATCAATGACGATAATTTAGGGAATCCTGTTTCTTTAGAGCAGTGGTCACCAACCTTTTTAGGCCCAAGATCCTGCTGTGCTGTTGGGAAATGTCTGCACCTGTTGA
The DNA here is from genome assembly GCF_001515625.1 of Sinocyclocheilus rhinocerous. NCBI lineage: Eukaryota > Metazoa > Chordata > Actinopteri > Cypriniformes > Cyprinidae > Sinocyclocheilus > Sinocyclocheilus rhinocerous. Next base: position 193,188 of record NW_015645128.1, read on the forward strand.
TGCTTTATTTTTCGTTAATTTAGCCACTGTATTGAATAAATGACTGGGATAGTGTTTGTTCTCTTCTAAGAGAGACAAAAGTAAGTAGATCTATCAGTTTTTAAAGCTTTTCTATAAGTAAAAGTACTTTCCCTCCATGCAATACGGAATACCTCTAGTTCTGTTTTCTTCCAGCTGCGCTCCATTTTCCGGGCTGACCTCTTTAGGGCACGAGTGTGCTCATTATACCATGGTAGTTTCTGTTACAACATCAAGTTTTTCTGAGCTATTGGATTTGCCGAGAAATTGAGACAAGTCAGAAAGATTATTTACAAAGATTATTTTATTATTTATTTTGTTGTAGAAGTGATGGTTTTACTATATTTGTAACAAGGAGTTGAGTTTGCAGCTTTAGTTCAGAATTTGCAGTTTAGTTCAGAATGTCTATAAATGCTGATCCCAATGTACATTTTTCATTATCAACATGGATATAAAAATCACCAACAATTAAGACTTTACCTGCAGCCAGAACTAAACATGACAGGGGATTTATCATTAACACTTGTTTCTCTGGGTAATGTTATATGAATCACCATTACTTCAAACGATTTATACTTGAAACCATATCTCTAAGAAAAGTACTTTTGTAGAAAGGGATCTAATATTCATTAAGCAAAGCTTTATTTATTTTTTAAATCTGCATTATATCTGTTTTTTATTTGCTGAACAATTAAATTGTTACTCTTAAATTGTTTTGGACGTTTTTTGTATTTTCTAGTTCGGGGAACAGACACAGTCTCTATTAGTGTTGTCAATAGGGCCTTTCGCACCGCTTTAGTTCCAGAACTAAATATACAGTACGTTCCTGCGGTGCGAAAGGCCCTAAAATACCCGGTACTTCGGTACCAAGTCGGTACTAAAAAAATGAAAACTTTACAGTACCAGGTTTTTTAAAGTACCGGTGGTACCGAGTACCCGGTCAACCCGGTTCTTGATGCGCTATCCAAAAGGTGCGCAGATGCGCTCTCTTCATACATACACTGAGACATCGCGACCATGGCGACCTCAAAACAAGGAAACACACCAAACTAACAAAACACTTTAAAGACAGACACCCAGATCAAATGAAAGAAAAAGAGTTCAAGCAGGTAAGTTTCATTTTAATTTTTAATATTTAGATATTCTCAGTGATTCCCATATTGATTTATTTGTGGCGGCCCGAGCCACAATATCAAAACTGACGAGATGGTCCTCACTGCAGAACACAAGATCCAGGGGGCAAGGCTGGATCCAGATCCAACTCCTCCCACCTTACATATACCTAACCTACCCGTCTCCACCCCCTGATCCCTAAACCCCCTAGATGTGGATCCAACCCCGCCCCCTGGATCTTTGTTCTGCAGTGTTACTCACCGTGATTGCTGAATGATTCCGACTTACCACTGTTGTTTGATGAACGCGTGAAAAACAGATCGAGAGAGAAAAGAAACTAAGCGAGAGAGAAAAAAAGAAACGGTAGGAAACGATAGACACGAATGGAAACAAGAATGACAAGCTAACAGGCTAACGCGCCGTGATAGCGGTTTAGATTAAAAGCGAACAATGTCAAATTAGTTTTATATATAATATCAGAAACATGGTGAGAATTAAGTTATATTTTAGCAGTTTAAACAACAGAGTGATAGTAAGATAGAGATTCAACAGAAAAACAGATAAATATAAGTCTTGTATAACATTCAATGACAAAGATATTGAAGATGATCATTCAAAAGTTTGGAGAAAAATGTATGTTTATTCATTAATGGCGCATTAAATTGATCAAAAGTGACAGTATTTCTAAAGTTGCAAAAGATTTATATTTCAAATAAATGCTATTCTTTTAACTTTCTATTAATTGAAGAATCCTAAAAAAAAAAAAGTACCGCACACAACCTTGAAAAAATATAGTGTAAAATATCAGTTCTTTTAAATTTTAATAATATGTCATAATATTAGTGTTTTTAACTGCACTTTGACCAAAAAAAATCTGAATAATTACACATTTTTGCTGTTAGTGCATACTGACACCGACCCTGTCATTTATTCATCAACTTTTATTTTTTACCACTTTTATTTTATTTTTTTTATTTAGTTAAATTACTATTTATTTTAACTTTGTAATTATTAATCAGTGAGTTATGATCTACGTCTGTCTGAACATCATTTCTATAGCTCAAGCACATGAGTTAAGCATCTAAATGCCGGATTACGCTACACTTTGGCCTGATTTGCAGTCTGGACGAGTCGATGCTCGCTGCTTAAAGGGGTCATATGATGCTGCTAAAAAGAACATTATTTTGTGTATTTGGTGTAATGAAATGTGTTTATGCGGTTTAAAGTTAAAAAAACACATTATTTTCCACATACTGTACATTATTGTTTCTCCTCTATGCCCCGCCTTTTTGAAACGCGTCGATTTTTACAAAAC
>NW_015645128.1:195655-213432 GCF_001515625.1 Sinocyclocheilus rhinocerous
TTTAAAGTCAGAGTCGGTCTGCAGATTTTGAGCAGTGAAAGTTTACAGATTTCCCAGAAAAATCGCAGAATGTGTGTTGAGTACAGCCTTCAGGTGTGCGATTGGGCTTCAGAGCCAGTCCAAGGAAACCAGACATATCAATAGGTGCGGATTTTAGAATATCATCTTATTTGACATTAATCTCTGAGCTATGAGGTGCGTGATTCTGCGTGATTATAAAAGTGGTGGAGTGTATTCCAGCTGTCAAGAGTGAAAATGAATGAGCTCCACATACCCATCAGAACGAGAGATGTTTACAGTTCACAGCTGTGAATCAACAGACAGACAGACAGAGGCCATATTACCTGTAGGTTTTGATGTGGTCGGCTACTCCACAAAGCTGTAAACTGTGTGTCAGGGCCTGATGATAAGTCAGCGCTTGAGTGGACGAACCCCAGTTCACATCTGTAGGGCCGCAACAATTTCATGAACCAGAAAAATCCCATCATTAGTACTGTGCTAAAGAACAGACAACTGACTTCACGCGTCTCATTTTCCTGTCCACTTCACCTGGTTTCTTGTAGCTGACGTAGATGTAGAGAGACAAGACGATGACGTTGGTCAGGAGGGCCGCCCACCAGTTGATGATGAACATAACCACACAACACAGGATCGCCCCAGCCAGAGACACCCACATGTTGTAGTACTTGAAACTCGGCCTCCATCCTGCCCAACAAACATGGATCAAACAATTAGAGACCTCCAGTCAGAGCCAGGGGATCTGCAGTACTATGGGTTAGGATTTGGTAACATAGTAAAAGGTCAAAATACCCTAATTACACCCGTCAACGGGAGCCAATGTATTGGAACGGAGCAACTAAACAGTTGGGATAAAACCAACAATAGTTCTTTGTGGTAGGAAAGTGCTAACTGTGCCGTTCTGCCACTTTACGTAACAGTATGGGACACAAAGAATGGCACCCGACAACTGCTTGTGAAAGCAGCGTCTCTGTGAAGAGCGTCCAGAATCCCACTGGGACATGGGATCTGATCTACTCAAGACATTTCACACGAGGCTGTGACAATGAGACAATGAGAGTTTACACAGCTGAAATGCATCAGTTTTATAAAAGCATGAAAACAGAATTGATTAAATGAAGTTAGCACCAGTTAGGATACATACGGGTGGTTAAGAGGACTAGGAAGGTCCTGAACACAGGACACATACTAGAGTTATGGGATTTAGTGGAGTCACGGTTACCTTGTAATGCTACAGACACTGCATGACATAAAGGGTACAGAAGCACTTTAAACGTGCGATATCTGGAGAGTGAAAGAGTCATGTGGCAAAGCTACACGTACCCTTTACGTTCATGCAATTGTGTGCAGAGACTCTATATAATAAAGTGTCAGAAGTGAAGATATCTACCTGCTGGTCTTCTAGAGCTTTGGTATTGAGGGACAAACAAACCTCTTCACACAAAGAATAAAGAAATACGTGAAATTATAACTTCAAAACAAGAAATACAGTCAATAACATGATACCATTCAGAAATGAAAAGACTTTCATTTTCATTCAAATGAAAAAGGTGAGTAACACAGCCATAAGAATGTAAACTCTCTACAGGAAAACAAAAACTTTGCATAGTAATTGTTACTTTGCAAAGCATGGTAAACTCTGTAAAGGCCCCGATATACTTTAAGAGAAATCAAAGGACGAACTGTCATTTCAAACTAAATCAGGCCAAAACAAAGTTCGTTTTAGGAGCTTAAAACAGCTCAAAGTGAACACAGGAGTAAAAACATGAACACACGGGAGAGCTGCTTCACAGGACGAACTGAAGTTATTCTAACTGAAAGCAACACTGACAATGTTTTCATATTTACTACTGTACAGCCATGTATTGTATGAAGTTCAAATATTCAAATATTCACTTTCAGCAGCGTGGACGGCGTCTGGGTGTTCATTAATATTATAATCACTGCAGAGGTATTTCTAAATTCTTCAAACAATGAAAAAGACCTTGGCTTTGAGTATAATGGGGCCTCAAGAGGCTCAGCAATAATGGGAAGCCCATATTTTCACTGCATTCTCTCCATTTTTATACAAATTGTGGTGGTGACTGCATGTATCCAGCTCGACCATTCTACCCTCACATTAACCCTAAACTCGCTGGCCTCCACTGAGTAACAGCTTAAGGGTGCAGTCACACTAGAACAGTTGCCTTGAACCAAGCCCGAGCGAGATTATCCGCCTCCCCACTCCCCACAGGAGCTCGCTTATTTCATGTACGAGACAAAAGGAGAAAACACTTTCACTAATAGACTGCCTAATAAATGTATCATTAATGCCGTGCAGTGAATTTCTCTTGCATGTATCAGAGGATCATTGCGGAAGCAGCTGACGTTAATGAAAGAATTTGCAGCTTTACTTGTAAACTACAATTCCTGTTCATCAGGTAAGGTGAGAACCAGACCCGTTATAAACCTAGATATACTTGTTTTAATTCAATTAACTGAAAAGTGTACTGTAGTAGTAGTAATAGAAGATGTGTGCGGTCGTAATGATGATATTAGCGCACACAAAACACTAGCTGTTCCGTGCTCCAGCGGGGTTAGCGAACACAATACATGCATACCGCGCCTGAGCCCGACTGAATCGTGCTCTGGCCCACCTCTTCCAAGGGAGCCAGGTACGGCCAAACGAACCGCGCATGGAGCGATCACACTAGATCACACTAGACAAACACACCGCGCACGGAGCGATCACACTAGTCAAACGAACCGCGCACGTAGGGCTGTCGCAATAATCAATATATCGACTTATCGCGCAATATATGTACATGACCTCAATAATTTTTGGTGATGCAATATATCGCAATATATATGTCACCGTGTTTTTTACATTCCACTTGCACCTGAGCCTTTTGCAGCTTCTCGTACATAACGTGTGTAGTCATGAGGTCCTAGTTCAAATTTTAAAAATGCTTCTACAAACAAAGTTTCCGCAGATATGGCCTTGTTTAGGGATCTGTGTCTTTGTGCATACGGACATCTGCAAACACACCGCGCACGGAGCGATCACACTAGACAAACGCACCGCGCACGGAGCGATCACACTAAATCACACTAGACAAACGAACCGCACACGGAGCGATCACACTAGACAAACGAACCGCGCACGGAGCGATCCCACTAAATCACACTAGACAAACGCCCCGCGCACGGAGCGATCCCACTAAATCACACTAGACAAACGCCCCGCGCACGGAGCGATCCCACTAAATCACACTAGACAAACGCCCCGCGCACGGAGCGATCCCACTAAATCACACTAGACAAACGCCCCGCGCACGGAGCGATCCCACTAAATCACACTAGACAAACGCCCCGCGCACGGAGCGATCCCACTAAATCACACTAGACAAACGCCCCGCGCACGGAGCGATCCCACTAAATCACACTAGACAAACGCCCCGCGCACGGAGCGATCCCACTAAATCACACTAGACAAACGCCCCGCGCACGGAGCGATCCCACTAAATCACACTAGACAAACGCCCCGCGCACGGAGCGATCCCACTAAATCACACTAGACAAACGCCCCGCGCACGGAGCGATCCCACTAAATCACACTAGACAAACGCCCCGCGCACGGAGCGATCCCACTAAATCACACTAGACAAACGCCCCGCGCACGGAGCGATCCCACTAAATCACACTAGACAAACGCCCCGCGCACGGAGCGATCCCACTAAATCACACTAGACAAACGCCCCGCGCACGGAGCGATCCCACTAAATCACACTAGACAAACGCCCCGCGCACGGAGCGATCCCACTAAATCACACTAGACAAACGCCCCGCGCACGGAGCGATCCCACTAAATCACACTAGACAAACGCCCCGCGCACGGAGCGATCCCACTAAATCACACTAGACAAACGCCCCGCGCACGGAGCGATCCCACTAAATCACACTAGACAAACGCCCCGCGCACGGAGCGATCCCACTAAATCACACTAGACAAACGCCCCGCGCACGGAGCGATCCCACTAAATCACACTAGACAAACGCCCCGCGCACGGAGCGATCCCACTAAATCACACTAGACAAACGCCCCGCGCACGGAGCGATCCCACTAAATCACACTAGACAAACGCCCCGCGCACGGAGCGATCCCACTAAATCACACTAGACAAACGCCCCGCGCACGGAGCGATCCCACTAAATCACACTAGACAAACGCCCCGCGCACGGAGCGATCCCACTAAATCACACTAGACAAACGCCCCGCGCACGGAGCGATCCCACTAAATCACACTAGACAAACGCCCCGCGCACGGAGCGATCCCACTAAATCACACTAGACAAACGCCCCGCGCACGGAGCGATCCCACTAAATCACACTAGACAAACGCCCCGCGCACGGAGCGATCCCACTAAATCACACTAGACAAACGCCCCGCGCACGGAGCGATCCCACTAAATCACACTAGACAAACGCCCCGCGCACGGAGCGATCCCACTAAATCACACTAGACAAACGCCCCGCGCACGGAGCGATCCCACTAAATCACACTAGACAAACGCACCGCGCACGGAGCGATCACACTAAATCACACTAGACAAACGCACCGCGCAAGGAGCAATCACACTAGAAAAACGAACCGCGCACGGAGCGATCACACTAGATCACACTAGACAAACGCACCGCGCACGGAGCGATCACACTAGACAAACGAACCGGGTGTCAAACGCGCTCGGGCACGGTTCAGATCGCCTAGTGTGAGTACACCCTAAGGCTAAATCTGCAAACCAGTCATGTGCTTGTTTAATATTTACAGCCAGAAAATAATGAAACTCACACTAATCACTAGTGGTCGACCGATATTGTTTTTTTGACAGCCAATGCCGATATCTCTTAGAGAGCAGGGTCGATATAAAGCAGAGATAGATAGACAGACAGACAGACAGATAGGCAGACCTACCATAATTTATTCCTAAAATCACAGGGAAATGATAGGTGAGTGTAAGCCTAAAACTGACATTTCCTGTAAACATATCCCTCAATTCTGATTGGTTGATTGGGATGTTGATCCAGGATCATGCTGTACTTGGTGAAATGCGTCAACGACAAATGCGTATTTGCTGAATGCTTGTTTTGTTTAACAGTTCTATCTGATTATTAGACGGACCTATTAGATCAGACAGAACTGTTAAACTGTGACAAACAATGACGAGAGAGAATGTGAGCGCTGTGTGTCCCGCCTCGAACACATCAGCCATGTACTTGGTGAAATGCGTCAACGACAAATGCGTATTTGCTGAATGCTTGTTTTGTTTAACAGTTCTATCTGATTATTAGACGGACCTATTAGATCAGACAGAACTGTTAAACTGTGACAACAAACAATGACGAGAGAGAATGTGAGCGCTGTGTGTCCCGCCTCGAACACATCGGCCAAACAGAAAAACTTATCGGCCGGTGGTGATATATCGGTCGACCACTACTAATCACAAATCAGGGGTTTATAGAAGTAACCCTATAGTTTAGCAAGAGGGTTTCAACTTCATGCTAATATACATGGACCAACATTTAGTTTCACTTCCTGTGGTGGATGATAAGCATGTTTGAAGGTTAAGCAGCTGATTTCACTGACCTTCAAATGAACAAAATATCAGTTTCAAAGGCCCTTCTGTAACCCATTCATGGAAAGTGGTCTGCTCTGCACTTAACATCTGTGTAAACCCGTCACGTGGGCTGGGGTGTTGCGTACCATCCTGACACTAATGATATTTGAGCTCTCCGTGGAGACGTGACCCAGCTTGTCTACAGAATGAATTCACCCCAACCGTACAGTGGAGGAACGTCTTACCAGGGGAATTGGCCAGCGACGCGTGAAACACAGAGAAGTTGATCAGAGCGTATGAGGCCAGGAAGAAATTGGAAATGATCGGGGCGATGACATTCAACTCCGCTGGAGAAATTAAAAACAAGCATGTGTCAGAGTGAGGGGATCTCATCAACCAATCTGATTATTTAATTCAGCAAAGATTTCTACCAATTAAAGAACTCAATTTGTCGAGATCCTACCAATGACAATGAAGGCCAAGGCAATGCCAAAGGTGAGCAAATATCCTCGCAGGGGCTCGTTGTTCTTGCCGTAGCCCTTCCCAAAAAATGCAATTCCAGGGTAGATGTTGTCTTTGCATAAAGCCTGAGGAAATGGGAGAAATCATCAAACCAGCAAGACCTGTTCCAACATCTCTGAGCTCACACAAGCACTGGAGCGAAACCACACATGTTAAAACACACGGCTGTCTTGAACATGAAGCAGCAGACGAGACGCCCACCTGGAAGACTTTGGGGGCGCTGACGAGAGAAGCCAGGGCAGAGGAGAGGGTCGCAGAGAAGATGCCCGCCGTGATGAGGGGCCCGAAGCCTGACACCACACTCATGACCTGCAGAACAAGACATTCAGCCACACATCCTTCACACACAAACACAGCCTTTTTCTACCAAATCATAATGTGTTGAGTCTAAAACGCTGTTTACAGCCTGAAAGCGTGAACCACAGGGAAGACTCCTTTTACAACCGATTCCAACAGAGTTTGACATTAGCATGCTGATAATGAAACTCACACAAAATGACACAAATGTAAAGTAAAGCCTGGTGAGATACTCTGAAGGCTGATCATGTGACTGCTCTGCTTGAATCCCTGGATGCTGCATTTTGGAGTCTATGTGGAAGAGCCTTTGCATAATGCCTTAAAATGCGGCTCAGGATGCTCACTAGGATTCGGAACAGAGTGATAATGTAGGAAAAGGCCGTGTTGATGATGTACCTGGAAATCATTGTGGAGGCCGAACTTGCAGGCAGACTTCCCTCCTTCAACAGGTTTGCAGGAAGTGAAGTTGTAGCCGAGCTTACAGGCCGCATCAGTGCAGTTTGAACCACTGAGAGTCATGTTACTCTCGATTCCTGTAGCATCCCGCACGATGCAAGCACCTTTCAACAAATCAATCAATACATCAGAGAAACATAACACAGGAGTAATCAAAACGATAGGAGATTCTAGAAGAGTTTACCTGCGGAAATGGCCACACCCATGTACACGAGGCCCGTTATGAGAATAGCCAGCAACGTTCCTTTAGGGATGGCCATTTGAGGGTCCTTGGAGAAATTAAACAATTACAGAGAACCTCTGATGAAGAATAAATATGTGGTGAGGAAATGATTGCCGACACTCACTGCTAGATCTCCTGAGATGTTGGCACCAGCCAAAATGCCTGTGGCAGCCGGGAAGAAGATGGAAAAAACAGAGAAAAACGTCTGCCCTCGAAAGTCTGGGCCAAAGTTTTCCACCAAGATGTCCACTAAAAAGACAAGACGTCCGATACAGAAAACAAAACAGGAATGAATAAAGAGAAAACAACTGCTAATATTTAAACTCAAAACTCAAGTCACAAAAACATTACCAGTGGCCTTGGACAATCTTGAACTATTGTTCTTAACTAGTTTTCTTTTAAGGCCCAAGTTTTAATTTGGACATCAGGCAGCGATCAAGATCTATTGTTAAATTAAAATGTATTATGAGATTTGCTAGTTTTTCATGGTATAATAAGCCTTGCCTTTGTAGTTTCCATCTTTTGAATATTTAAGGTTTCCTTCTCTCGCCAGTAGGCTTGCCGCAATAGACGGTGCTGACGGTTATACCGGTGTTAAGCCGCAACACCGGTTACGTCACTTGCCCACCGCGTCACCGACCCCCACCGTCGTTTTGATTTTTTATAGTAATAAAAATAATTTAGTTCAATAAAAGAACAGACACTACAATTAAAAACTGAACGGCATGGTGTATTTTTATTTGTTTTGTTAATAAAAGTTCTATGTTTATTATAGGCTAAAGTGAGTTTGACGTTGTATGTTGTTGTTGCATTCTAGCAATTGACGCCTAACTGCCGCTAATTCTAAAGTGAAAGTAAAATGCGCACGGCGCTTTTAAGCTATTTAAAAGCGAAGGAAAGCGAGGATAAGAGGGAAAACTCAAACGAACTAAAAACAAACAATTGCTTTACGCCGAATTGCCGCTATTTCAAAGTGAAAGTAAAATGCGCACGCCGCTTTTACAAGCTATTTAAAAGCGAAGGAAAGTGAGGAAAAGAGGGAACGCACCCGCGGTGATACCGGTATTACCGGTGTTGTCACACGTCGATTAACCGGTGGGAATATTTCCTCACCGTCACAACCCTACTCGCCAGTGAGGAATTCACAGCACATAACGCTGTGTTCAGCACAAATCATGTTTACTAAACACAGTAGAGTTTGATTTGACACACACTTTTACATTAAAAATAAATAAATACCAGTTCATAGCAGTTTATCATATACATGCAGCATTGTTTTCTGTGAGTCTAGATGAATTTAAGAGCGCATTCTTACCGTCATAGCCGAAGAAGCCAAATTTCTCCTTGGACTCAACAGGAATGAAGGACCCAATGAAGTAGTTGAAGATGGCAATAATCAAAATGACCAAGAGGAATATTTGAGCCTGCGAAACAAAATCGTGATTTCATAAGGTCAGCACTGGCTAATGTTCAAAGATAACTGAATATGCAGTGAATCTCCTGCCTTGGCCTCCCACTCCATTCCAGCCACTGAGATGCCGAGAAGCAGGATGACCGTAATGGTCCCAATGATCCTGACGTCATTAATCTCATCGAGCATGAGCGCACCAGAATTCTAAACGGACACAAACACATACGATTATTCCATCTACACAAACACATACAATTATTCCATCTACACACCATCATATTAAAACAAACTAAGCAACAGAAGAGAAAACAGAATTGTGTCTCTTACCATGAGCAGCTCAACTACAGTTTCTGCGAAGCCCACGACGTACATGGCCACGGCCACAGCGTTGGCAAAGGCAAAAATCAGACCAATGGAGCCGCCGAACTCTGGGCCCAAACTTCGAGATATTAAGTAATACGCTCCACCTGAAGAAAAGATATTAAACAGATCACCTTTCTGAAAAGACAATTCAAGGCTGATTTATTGGTTATCCTACAGCATCATTCAAAATATTCTGAAAATCATATTATTTTGGTATTTTATCCAAGAGCGGTTCATCACTTGCCAACTTTGACCTCAGTTTGTGGACACAAGACTCTGACAAATTAGTCTTCCACTGAACTCAATTCATTCACAAACTCTCTCATCCTGCCCTTGTGTTTGCTCTTCATGTTAGCTGAATTTTGAGAGCTTTCTGAATAAACTGTTGAATAATTTAGGCTAATTCGACTATTGGCAAGCAGGAGTAAAAAGGAAAGCAGTGCATGTTGTCGATATAGCAGCGGTAGACCAATCCATTGTCAAAATGATGTGTCCCAGTGATACAGTGAGAAGAGGAACGGGCCCAGCACCAAACCCTGAGGTACCCCTGTGGATAAGATTATAATGGGTCAAGTAACCAATAACAGAGCAGTACTCTCAGCTATGCTGAAACATCTTCCCATATTAAAGCCTAGTCTAAAGATTTTCCTAATAATCAGGGATGAGAAATGCGCACAGATCGCCTTGAGTGAGTGTTAAATGCTCGATCTTATTTATGAAAGTGTGTGTGAGTATTAACAAATGACTGGAATACCAGGGAAGATTAGCCTAATCTCAGATTAACATCTACACACCTCAGTGATGGGAAGCATTAGCACAAACACGCATCAAAAAACCAGCATGCAGTGCTGAAAAACGAAATATGTAGAGTACTGAATATAATGTTCCGATGAGTGTGAGAAAGTGGTTCTCTAAACTATAACTGAAAAGAGTGGCAGTGACAGCTAAATATCATTGAGGATTTCAAACAACCCTGTTGAAAAAAACAGCATATGCTGGTTAGGTATGTTTTGAAGCCTGGAAGCTGGTCTGAGCTGGTTCCTAAGGACCAGTTTAAACAACATGCAGCGCACCTGCACAGAGGAAGGATGCAGTTTAGACTCATGCTGACAAAAACATCAAGGACCAAAGCCGTTTCTCAAACCTCATTCACCGGGACGATGAACGCTGGACAGGAACCCATCTGTGTTTGAAGGAAAGCTGTGGGCTGAGCTCTGTCGATGGCATGTGTGGCATCACGTCCGTTACCACAAAATACTTTCATCACTGTTACATCAACACCTCTGCAGGAGAAATAAACCTGCCCAGAGCTCCAGAAGCAGTTTATTATTCGATCTGGAAAGCATCTAGAATAATCTTTTAGTGACGTGACTACAGTACTAGTTGGATCCACTTTCTGGTGTGTCATGCCAAATTTGCTGGCATGTTTACCAGCTCTACATGGCCATAAGAGCAAAGCTGAATGATTAGAGATAACACAGACCAGTAAGCGATTTGTTCACACTAGTTCCAACATGTAAACACTGTATGTTTACATCATGTCGGAACTAGCGTGAAAGAATCGCTTACTGATCCGTGTTACACTTTTTGGTGTTTTGGGGGTTATTGAGGGAAGAGCTGAAATTTCCTTCCGAGTTAACAGACATTACACCACAAAGCCTGCCGACAGAGAACCCTGATCAGTCCTTCAAACGCATTTGAACACAAACCGGTTTCAATCATTGACTGAATTCCTGCCGTGGTTTGAAAGACACTTTGGATGAAAATGAATTTTCACTTGTCGACACTATGAGAAGCTGTTTGGTGTCAAATGTTAAGACTGGGAAGGTGAAAATGAGGACAATTTTGAGGACAAGGAAGACCTGTCAAAATATTGACCAAGAGACGAGAAGCAGAGCTGATCTGTGAACCATAAAGCTTTTACTGGATTCACACGCGTCAGCGAGGAAGACGGTCTGTACTGAGCAAAGCCACGGCTTGTTGAGAGTATTAGCATATTAAACATTACAAGAGCACGACAGTTTAACATGCAGCCTCTAATAGGAGTCTCTACAGGCAGCAGATACAGCAAACTAACAAAAAACCCAATTATCACCCACAGCAGAAAGATCTCACTCGTCGCCCACATTCCCTTCATTCCCATCTTTGATTTAGTGTGGGTGCCACAATTCTGAGACAAATGAGGTTCTCCGTCCTGAGGTTCGTACATCAGCCACTGCGCTGCCTTCTGCTGAAGCATGTTTGATTGCTGATCTCATGTTAACTCCTCTTACCAGCACTCCTTTGATCCAGCCGAACTTCACCACTCCTTTAGACTCGGAGGCTTCTTTAGCCGCGGCCTCCTCAGCAGGAGTCAGCTCCTCGCCGTTAGCAAAGCCATCCTCGAACGGCTCCTGCAACCACAGATACCCACACGCATTAATACGTCTGACTGAGAATGGAGTAACATGCAATGAAGAGTCACTCAAGACCAGAGTGCTGTTAACTTCAAGTAAAAGTCTCACATGTCATAGTTGTTTATTTTTAATAACGCAGTAGTCTGATGGGAGATACAACCCAACATCATGATGTACAAGTGGCTGATGCAAATTAAAATGAACTGTAAACATAGGATTCAAACACAGGAAGTGTCCCTCCTCCACACAAACAATGCCATGATGGAGACAGCCGCTCGTTACAGCTCCTGCACATCCACACACAGACTTCACAATGCCACTGTGAGGAGTTTACAGCATCCTGTCCGGCACACATAAAGCTCTGGATCTGACTGTGTGGAAAAAGCTAGCAGCGGTTCGATGCGAGCGCAGGAGCCGGGGGCCGTATTGACGGCTGTTAGAGGCGTTCGATGGGAGCGTTCCATGCAGAGGACAAAAGTACAGGAGAAATGGGTCATATCTTCAGCGAGGATACAGATCTCTCTTCACTCCACACCAGCGCATTTCTTCAGGATATTCGTTCCGCTGAAGGGCACGTGAAGCTCGTGTCCTTGACCAAATGAGTGCGTGTTGATGGGATTCATATGTGACGCGGAGTTGTGTTTATTGATGGCCGGTGGCTTCAGGACATACTGTATTACACGCCTAATGACTTGCCAGCACTTTATTAATATTTTTCCCCTCCACAACCTTTAACCCGTGATGAATAACCCTGCTGAAGGTGGGGATCTAATAACGGAAGAATTCGTTAGCACACATTGTGATTAGTGGTGATTAAAGCTTATCAAGCCAAACACTATTCTATGACTAATAATGACAGTATATATCGTGGCCTAATTCACGGCAGAATCCAATAACAGGATGAACAAAGAATTTCAGTCTAGATCATTTCAGCATGAAATCGGTTTTATTTTCACCCACATTCCATTTTAATTGGTCTTGGTTGCAATTTTTTAAATAAAAAATAATAATAAATATTTGTTTTTCAGTTTTAATGGGTAAACTAAATTTCAGTAATGTCTAAATAATTAATCATTAAACTTGTTTAAAATGTAACAATTAATTGAAAATGCAACAAAAACTACATTTTTAGGACCTTATTAAATCAGTTTTATATTTCCATGTCTTCTGCTTTTATTTCCAGCAGTGGGTATGGGAAGGAAAATTAGCAAACAACACGCCAGCAGATAAATCAGGTGATGATTAAAAAACCCTGTCAGCTGCTAACGTTTCCACTTGGACAGATTAATGACACAAGCCAGACTAACCTGCAACGAGAAGTGCCTTGTTGTGAGAGGTGCTCTGACCGACATGCAAATGACCAACACACGGAGCGTCAAATAAACTGTCATTTCTCCTGCTCACTGCTTTGATAACACCAATGATGCATTAGGACTTGCGTTTACTGACCTAATAAACTCTTTTGGAGTCGAGCAAAACGTCACCGGGCCCACTCATCGTTTTAATCATACGCTAGATTTAATTATATCGCATGGAATTGATCTTACTGATATAGATATCGTACCTCAAAGTGATGATGTTACTGACCATTTCCTTGTATCGTGCATGCTGCGTATTACTGATATTAACTATATCGCTCCGCGTTATCGTCTGGGCAGAACTATTGTTCCAGCCACCAAAGACAGATTCACAAATAACCTGCCTGATTTATCTCAACTGCTCTGTGTACCAATAAGTACACATGAACTAGACGAAATGACTAGCAACATGGGCACTATCTTCTCTAATACATTAGAAGCTGTTGCCCCATCAAATTGAAAAAGGTTAGAGAAAAACATACTGCGCCATGGTACAGCAGTAATACCCATTCTCTCAAGAAAGAAACTCGTAGTCTTCAGCACAAATGGAGAAAACTAACTTGGAAGTTTTTAGAATTGCGTGGAAAAACGGTATGTCCAGCTATAGACAGGCTCTAAAAGCTGCCAGGGCCGAGCATATCCACAAACTCATAGAAAATAACCAAAACAATCCAAGGTTTTTATTTAGCACAGTGGCTAGATTAACAAATAACCAGACGCCACCCGATCTAAATATTCCCTCACAGTTTAATAGTAATGACTTTATGAATTTCTTCACTGATAAAATAGATAACATCAGAAATACGATAACAAATGTAGATTCTACAGCGTATAATACTAATGCACTTTATCACTCTTTGCTTGGTTTGAACAGCAGCAACACTAACTTTTCTCTATTGGCTTCTCTGTTTCTGTCACAGGATGGGAATCCTGAGGTAAATAGGAATTACACGAGTTTCAGTCTGGATCCAGCCTTTATGAAGATCTGAGATGACCGAACACCTGAGAACAGAAGATGCCAACCCTGAACCAACAAACAAGTTTGATCGCAACATATAATCACTGCTGTTAATAGTGTTCAGCGTTTAGTTGAATGCATGTCATTAACTAGCTGCGTGATTTTTTTCTGTACAGTTCTTCCGTCAGACTTCCCCTTGACATAATCACCGCTGAAAATCTACTCCTAAATGTAATGTAGAAACTCTCATTTTCTGTATCGGGAAAACCGCTTCACAAATAAAGATGAATTGAATTGAACTGCATTGAGTGGGCATATATTATTGTATAATGATGACTCTCTCCACAGACATGTCGACCCAAGTTAGGATAGTTCACTGCCAAGTACTAATCACTGCAAGCCATTTTATCTTTTGATGGGTTCCTGACGAAGCAGGAGCAAGTCCCAGAGCACACAACAGCTGGTCATGAAGTCTAAACAGAAAGTTCATCAGTGAGGGACCTCGAGCCATCCGTCAACACGAGCGCCTTCTCCTCAGCGTCCCGCAGACATGGGCAGGAGAAGGGGGTACGTGACGGATGAAAACACCGCTTTGTTTGAGCTTTTCAACAGTTGGTCATGAATCAGCGAGGCTCAGTAAGGGGCACGTGAAAGACTAGACATCACACACACTGATAACAGTCATAAACCATCCCCTCCATCGATTCCTGTCAACACTGATGCAAATATTACAGAATTTAAGGAACACCAGTTTAAGGAACAGAAATTGCTACTTTGATAAAAGATGACTTAGTTGAGCATGTTTCCTGTTTTGTGTTTTCTGTAATATATCGCATGCCATGCTAAAGCATTCACAATAAGACCAGGAACATGAAGAGTCATTTTCATTTTGACCTCCATGTTGGCTAATAACTTTAAAGATCTCAGGAGATGTCATCTGTGCAGCACTAAGTATCCAGCTGCTTATTGAAATGGAAAATATAATAGAGATTACAGCCGTTTGCCATCTTTAATACTACACTCCAGACTGGAAACAGGACTCATGCACAGCACAGTGTGTGGATGCTGCAGATACACACACAGATTCATTAAAAAAAAGTTAAGTTAAAACTCAACTTTAATCTAAATACAACATACAACATAGTCAATATGACTTATGACATGCTATTCATTTGTCAGTTTGAACAACAGTATGAATCTCTCATGTGGCCACAGGACGGTTACTGTACTTCCACAGACTCACGGAAACTAAGGGGACAGTGTTGTTTTCTCAGGGAGGGATGCTGATGGACTGATCTGAAGTAAACACCTTAACATGGGCAAACACAAGGCACATTTGACCCACACGGCTCCAAATGCATCATGGGAAAACGATCCCACCACAGTCTCAATTAAGGCCGCTTTGCTGCCCGTTTCATTCCGGTTTCCTCCTGACACGGGGCTGAGCCAGAACCCGCTCTAAACAGGAAGTGAGCACTTGGGTCGCCCCTGAAGAAGCACGGCTGCCATCCATCATCTGGCAAGCGGCGATCAGAAGCACTCCGGTTCTGCAGAGAGTCGCATGCTCAGGAAACCATATTAGCAAACACACCGTAACGTCACGCAGCCGCACACCATCAGCATGACGTTAACGTCACACGAACGCACAGCAGAAGCAGCACATCTCCCACATCTGCCGCATGTGTGCGCTTTGGGAAATGCGCCGACTTCCTGTGCATGTTTATTTATCAAGCTACTACTACATACTTTCTGGGGGGAAGAAAAAGCCCTTGTAAATGAAAGTGGTGCTTAGAGGACTCGACGCCTCTGAGATCTTACTGAAACAGTCTTACAAGTTTTCCTTAAGATTGGCCAAAAGATTTTCATGTCAGTTACTTAAAGCAGACTGGCCTAATGTGAATCTGGAAAGAACACAAGGCACATTTTACCCACACAGCTCCAAATGCATCATGGGAAAACAATCCCACCACAGTCTCAATTAAGGCCGCTTTGCTGCCCGTTTCATTCCGGTTTCCTCCTGACACAGGGCTGAGCCAGAACCCGCTCTAAACAGGAAGTGAGCACTTGGGTCGCCCCTGAAGAAGCACGGCTGCCATCCATCATCTGGCAAGCGGCGATCAGAAGCACTCCGGTTCTGCAGAGAGTCGCATGCTCAGGAAACCATATTAGCAAACACACCGTAACGTCACGCAGCCGCACACCATCAGCATGACGTTAACGTCACACGAACGCACAGCAGAAGCAGCACATCTCCCACATCTGCCGCATGTGTGCGCTTTGGGAAATGCGCCGACTTCCTGTGCATGTTTATTTATCAAGCTACTACTACATACTTTCTGGGGGGAAGAAAAAGCCCTTGTAAATGAAAGTGGTGCTTAGAGGACTCGACGCCTCTGAGATCTTACTGAAACAGTCTTACAAGTTTTCCTTAAGATTGGCCAAAAGATTTTCATGTCAGTTACTTAAAGCAGACTGGCCTAATGTGAATCTGGAAAGACAGATCAGCCCTTGACTAAGTTCTTAAGACCAGTCTTTTCATACCAGCCAGGTTTATGCAACTGGTTATTCACGCACAACAGCGCTCATATTCATCCCAGCTGAGGTGTTCACGCATTGTAAAGCCCTGAGGATGACTTCAATGGAAATCAAGTCATTCCAGAGCACGTCAATATCTCACAAACATCTGAAGTGGTTTTAGTTATGGTGTTAATATCAACATACTGTGAATAACCCCAGTGATTTTACTGTGATTTCCAGTAGGGACGCACCGAAATGAAAATTCTTGGCCGAAGCCGAAACCGTACAAAATTAAACACTGGGCCGAAGGCCGAATACCGAACACAGTTTTTTTCCCCCAAGTATTTTGCAAAAAAAAAAAAATTTCACCATTGCATAAATTAAAAAGCCAAAATGTGCTTTTTACGGTTTTGTCTTGCTTTTCAAAGAAAAATAAATAAATTACAAAACAACAATTTACAAATATTTAACACTGAACATTTTTAACATTCTAGCAGACACTATACCAACAAAGCACAATTTAACTTAAAATTAATATACGTTACTAAAATAATATTTTTTGGCCATCAGACCCCCTTCTTGAATCAGGCATGTATTTTTTACTGTACAATTAAAAGCAGCCTTGCTTAGAAGAGACTTCTTTGAAAACATTAGAAAACATTACAGATCCTAATTTGAACACTACGTGTGAATGTTATAATAAATGTATTAAAATAGAGCTGTTGTAATGATTATTATTATTATTGTCTTACTTTTTATTTTATTTTTACAGAACAACAATAAAATTACGATACTAACATTTAAGAATGTTGATAAGAGTTCTTGCTTTTTCTCAACTTTTATTTTGGCGGAAACGCGCAGGAAGACCTCAGTGCTTATTTTTGTTGACAACAGATTTATAAATGAGTCTCATTACGAATACTAACATTTATGAATGTTGATAAGAGTTCTTGCTTTTTCTCGACTTTTATTTTGGCGGAAACGCGCAGGAAGACCTCAGTGCTTATTTTTGTTGATAGCAGATTTATAAATGAGTCTCATTACGAATACGTCGTACGTATTGCATTGTCACATGCTTTGTAAAAATTCATAAAAATGTGACAGGACGACTGTATCAGCGCAGATTTTCCTCGCGCTTTGGACTTTGAACGCTGGTTAACAAGCAGATATAGCGCTGTCAGAATACATGCAATGCGCGCGTGTATTACAAAACATAACGTTCTGCAGTTTATTTACTGATTGTTTAAGGCCATTTCATGATTTCAATCATCATACAGTAACCAGCAACAATCACCCTTCCTCTTCTCATCAGAGACATGCGCTGCAGCTCTAAACAGTCTCTCGCTGTCGGTGCTTGTAATGATTTTTGCATCTTTCTCGGACAGTTTAAATGCTTCCACACTGCTCACGTGTGTGCTGCATAATAAAGAGTGCGCGCCTCTCACTCTGCGCTGGTTGCTATTTGATCGCATCACATCATTGTTCGATACAATTTATTCGGTCTTTTCGCTTATTCGGCCGAATAATTTTTTATTCAGAGCTTTTTTGCTATTTTCGGCCAAATAATTTCGGTTGCCGAACATTCGGTGCATCCCTAATTTCTACCCCTTTCCCCTACCCCTCCGTTTTGCGCGTTCACGTGAAGGGGTAGGGGTGTCTCAAT
>NW_015645128.1:213953-219575 GCF_001515625.1 Sinocyclocheilus rhinocerous
CAGAATACATGCAATGCGCGCGTGTATTAGAAAACATAACGTTCTGCAGTTTATTTACTAATTGTTTAAGGCCATTTCGCGATTTCAATCATCATACAGTAACCAGCAACAATCACCCTTCCTCTTCTCATCAGAGACATGCGCTGCAGCTCTAAACAGTCTCTCGCTGTCGCTGCTTGTGATGATTTTAGCGTCTTTCTCCGACAGTTTGAATGCTTCCACACTGCTGACGTGTGTGCTGCATAATAAAGAGCGCGCGCCTCTCACTCTGCGCTGGGTGCTATTTGATCGCGTCATATCATTGTTCGGTACAATTTATTCGGTCTTTTCGTTTATTATTATGCTATTTTCGGCCGAATAATTTCGGTTGCCTAACATTCGGTGCATTTCTACTTTCTAGAATGCATTATTTGTTGGTATGAGAGTGTTCAGACAGATTGAAGTCTGAATCCAAATAAGCTTTTAATCAGGCTGGGCAATATGGCCAAAAAAATTATCACGCTAAAATGTTTCTTATCAGTTGACATCGATAGTTATTATCCCAATAAATTTCTTTCAAGTTTCAAGGTAGATTTTTGCTCCTATGTGAAAGTTGTAGAATCCAGACTCTTCAGAACATGACAAACACTTCACGTTTTTTAATTATTTACACTTTTCCTTAACTAAATAAGTATCTTAATAGAGAAATTAAATTCTTAGTCTCTGCATGTTCTAATGAGTGATATTATTATTTCAGATCATGAAGCAGGTTTGTTGTGTTCCTGATCTTCAGCACAGTTTGCAGTGCAGGCTGCAATATTAATACGATTATGTATTTTTGTCTCTTAGAAATGCACATTTGACAGTAGCTTGAGTTGAGTTGACAGTAGTTGCTTGAGTAAGGTGCAGATGTAAATTCATCGTCATTATCAAAAAAAGGAAAAAAATGTGAAAATGGTAACAACCTTATTTTTATATGGTGAAAAGTAATAATTCTGACTGTTTGAGTTTTATTAAAATCAGCGCTCACGTTTGCACAAACTGCATAACCTCCAGACGGGTCGGAGCACAGGGAGTGATGGGTAGAGTCCTCCTGCCGGCTGCGTGTGGAGATGTGAACGCCAGCGGAACTCATCTCATTCAACAAAGCGGCTCATTGTTGCTGGATCTACTCGGGCCAGATCACAACTGTAACTGAACACCATTGAAAAGCCCCCAGCAAACCCACAGCACCCATTTCAGCTCATTCAGCACGCCACATTAAGAGCCAGGGCTCATCTCCCACAATTCGAGACATGCTTGATATTGAAAAGGGTTAATAAAGCACAATAAGGCCTTAATTCAGTACTTGCATGCTGTCTGACTGACACATACACACACAAAGTCAGACAATAAGAGTACTGTGTATGGATTCAGTTCTTTTTCACAACTTACTGCACTTGAGCAATCAGATACACACAGAATGACCGTCTTGGTAAATACACATGTAAACACATGCTATAAGACTTAAGTGAGCGTAAACAGTCGGGAGATGTGTGTCAGCGGCCTAATAAACCTGTCTCATTAATGTTAATCAAACAACAAATAAAGAAAAACACAGTCTACGCTTGCCTGAAAAACTTTACTTTCAAAAGACAGTAACTAGTAATATATAATGTATTACATTTTTGAAGTAACTTGCCCAACACTGTTAATGAATATAATAATGTCTGATCTTCCAATGAACTGTAATAGTGATCATTAAGAAACAGGAACAGGACTGCTGAAAGAATCATCGGCACAGCCCTCCCCACTCTCCAAGAACTGCACTCATCCAGAGTGAGTAAAAGGGCTGGCAAAATCACTCTGCAGCGGCCTAATAAACCTGTCTCATTAATGTTAATCAAACAACAAATAAAGAAAAACACAGTCTACGCTTGCCTGAAAAACTTTATTTATGATTATTAAATTTCTGTAGCATTTCTTCCTTGAATGCCACTGGTAAATGACTGAAAAATGACATTATAACTTAATATTCTAATATAATAACTCATTTTCATTTATTTCATTTATGTAGTTTGCAGATTTAATTTGTATAATAAGAAAGCAATTTTGTGACAATTAAATGTGATACAATGCCCACTGAATCATTCTCAGATTGAATGCTGACAATGAAGAACTGTGAGGAGGCCTACTTCTTTACACAGAGTAGGACAATGACACAAGAGCACTAACCAATGATTGTTTTAAGTGTGAATCTTGTAGCAAAAGAAGCTTTCTTGTCATGATGAGTGATTTTTGCTAAGAATAGAGCAAGAAAATGCAAAGCAAGAGTCAACAGAGCCGGCAAAAGCATTTAGAAGAGTGGCGGTTTCATCATCTCACCGAGTGAGACGCAACACGCTTGTTTATCCACACAGGAAGTACCTACTGGAGCTAAAGCACATTTAGCCTTTCCCAAGGCCCACATTAACAAAACAGAGACTCCTGGGAAGACTTCGTGAGACCAAGTCATTCATTTAGCCTCTACAGCACGTAGAGTACAGTGAGAAGTGAAATTCAGTGGCCGTAAACTTCCTCCAGGAATTCAACAGGACAGATGTGATTGGTCATGAACTTGTGCCCTCAATGCTAAGAAAGTGCTAAGAAAGGTCAAAGCAGTAGGTAATACTTAAAGTGATGGAAGACTTACTGCACATTAGGATATTACATGTTTGTTGATTTTAATCAAGTGTGTACTCATGTTTGCAACCCTTCATTTAGGCAAAATTTACTTATTTTACAAATATCAATTATATATTTTCCTAGGCTTTTATTAAGTGTATGTTTAATGAATATAATAATGTTTGATCTTCCAATGAACTGTAATAGTGATCATTAAGAAACAGGAACAGGACTGCTGAAAGAATCATCGGCACAGCCCTCCCCACTCTCCAAGAACTGCACTCATCCAGAGTGAGTAAAAGGGCTGGCAAAATCACTCTGGACCCCTCACATCCAGGTCACCTCCTCTTTGAACTGTTGCCATCTGGTCGGCGCTACAGAGCACTGAGCACCAGAACAGCCAGGCACAAAAAAAAACAAAGTTTCTTCGCCGGGGCCATCTATCTTATGAACAGCTCAATGCCTACACTGGGCAATAAACACTATATATACATATATGTATTTACAACAAAAAACCTGTTTACATTCCCTTGCATCTGCACATCTGTACATGTATTGCCTAATGTCTATTTCGCATATTGTATATTATATAAGAAAGTGTAAGGTCACATGATGTCGCTGCAGAAACACATGAGAGCACACAGGGAAGATATGATGGGAAACTGCAGTGTTTGGATCTGTCACAGGAAGACATCGATCTGACAGATGTGTGACCTCACTGATGATGTCGCCTGCAGAAACACAGTGACAGGCATCAGATGGCCACCGTCAATACACATGACAGCCACCATACTGCAGCACTCAGAGAGAGGGACGGTGCGACGGCGACCATACTGCAGCACTCAGAGAGAGCGACGGTGACCATACTGCAGCACTCAGAGAGAGCGACGGTGACCATACTGCAAGCACTCAGAGAGCGACGGTGACCATACTGCAGCACTCAGAGAGCGACGGTGACCATACTGCAGCACTCAGAGAGAGCGACGGCGACCATACTGCAGCACTCAGAGAGAGCGACGGCGACCATACTGCAGCACTCAGAGAGAGCGACGGCGACCATACTGCAGCACTCAGAGTACTTTATTTATACTTTGTGTCATTTACTTTATTTTATATCAAGGTGCATGCTGTGCTTCCAAGCTTTCTTATTCGTTTTGCTAATAAACATTCAGTTTCTTATTTATGTGGTTCCACGGTCTTTGTTGATTTTCAGTTTTTTTTAATGCAAACTTTGTGTAAGTTATTTGTTATTAGACTTATAGCATGATGTATTTTTGTTGGCTATGTTTAATGTAAGTGAATTTGTCATTGTACTGTCTTGTAGTTGTCCATTCAAGCAATTGACTCGGAATTGCAACTAATTCAAAAGTGAATGTAAAATGCGTACTGGCATTTTTAAGCTATTTAAAAGTGAAAGAAAGCGAGTAAAAGAGTTCTGTGAGCCCCCACCCCAGTATTACCGGTGTTGTCACACGTGGATTAACTGTCACAACCCTAGGGAACAAGCTAGAGAACATGAGAAATGCACTGAAGAAGGTTTTGTGTCTGTGTGTGTGTCTGTCTGTCTGTCTGTCTGTGTGTGTGTGTGTGTGTGTGTGTGAGATAAATGTAAAGGACATTATGTTTCTACTCTAATTCATTGTTGAAATATAAACATTCAAATGGTCTGTAAAAAATTGTATTAGCAGTTATTCAAACATACATTAAATAAAAGACAAGTTAAGTAAAACTATAATGAATATGTAATATAGTGCATGTGAAACAAAATGCTTCTCTCTAGTGTTATTTTTTTTCTAGCCAGCACTGAATGTCTTTCCTGTGGTAAATGTATAATTGATTGACATTGTTCACAAGCTGTTTGGTGACATTTTTCACAAGCTGAGGGATTACATGAGACATTCCAGTAAGTTGTACGGTTTTTCAACATTTGGTTCACATGCGCTCGGTCTCATTTTCGGTTGTCCAAATTTCGGTTCATCACTAGTGTTTTTATATAATGCTCATTTAGCTGATGAACACTCACTCACTGAAACACTGAGCTCAGGTGTGATAAAGGTGAAGTGTGTCCACTGGGACGCGTGTAGATCAGCGGCGCTCACGGACGAGCATCACTATGGAGACGTGGCGGGAGGAACCGGGGGACGAGTTGTTTTTGGCCCGTCTCAGCGTGCTCATCTCATCGACTGACACCAGGACAATTATTACATCACCTGTGCTGAGATCATGTCACAGTCACTAAATAAATCACGCTGACATTCATCAAGGATTAGGGTTGGGTACCGAAACCCGGTACCAATATGGCACCGGTACCTATGTAACCGGTATGTACTAGAACCGAATCAGAACGCAGATTTCGGTGCCATGCCCGAGCGATCGATTGAAATATTTGTCCTCTGGTTCTCCGAAACGGACGTAAGAAGCATCATCACTGGCACCGCACGTGAAAAATTATAATTTCCCGACTGAGAAAATGCACGTGAACTCAAGTGGGAAAGCTCTAATAATACAAATCCAACACATCTTTGTAGTAACGAGAGTGTCCATGTTGTTTTCACATTCCGACTTAAAAGCACAGTTCGGGAAACGAGAGCAAACGAGGAGCGCGTGAATGCAGCAATTACACTTGCTGTGATGGCAGCAGGTAGCCTTCCGTTAACTAAGCTAAACATGCTTAAATTAAAATGCCTAAAGCTAAACCTCCCTTGTATTCACATTTCTAAACCTGTTGTCCAACAAAAGAGAACATTATAACCTTTTTACTCCACAACACCAGTCAAATGCTTCCTTTTGTGATCTGATGAGGCTTCTTGTCACAGAATGAGGCAGAAAATATGTTCCATACACTACTTTAAAAAGAATACATCGATTAGCAATAGATTATAAATTAGGGTGACCCATACGTCCTCTTTTCCCCGGACATGTCCTCTTTTTGGACCTACAAAAATGCGTCCGACCTGGATTTCTTAATTGCCCAAAATGTCCGGGATTCGGCTGTTTTCT
>NW_015645128.1:219987-227524 GCF_001515625.1 Sinocyclocheilus rhinocerous
TTGTTTTATTTATAAAGAAAAAAGAGCCCATTCTCTATTCTTTCTCTATTCTTTCCACTTATTTTCTTATTATTTATTATAAATAATGACCTTCTAACACTAGCATTTTCTGTTCTTTTTCTGTTCTATTGAATTGTTTTATTTTTATTTAAAAATGACATTCTAACACTAGCATTCCCTATTCTTTTTCTATTCTTTCTACTGGTTTTCTTTTGATTTATTATAAAAACAATATAAGCAAAAAAAAATAAATGTATGTATACGGTTAGTAGACTTGTGCCGGTATTCGGTAATGCGATATATCACGGTAATGAATATGCACGATATTGTTATCGTGGGCATTTCTAAATACCGTGAATAATTATATATTACAAATTATTCAGAATTTTGAATGCATTTTAAGAATACTTTTCCCATCAACTGGTCAAAATGCACAACACCGCTGTATGCTGCGTGAAAGACGCGTGCGCACTCTGATGTAAACAAGCGCGGACGTGAAGCACATGGCGGAACATGTGAGAGACGCTCTGGATGAAAGCGCACTTTCTCTCTCTGACAGCAGATGGCGCTAAACTGCAGAAATAATAATAATAATTCATTTAAATGCAGCCGTTACCCCGGAAACCCTGTAAACAAAGCAGCTGCACTACTTTCTGTTTCTGAATCGTGTTTAAATGATTTAAACAGCCATTCAGATTTGTGTATTTGCTATGATGTTCATCACAGCGCCAAATACTTAAATATTTAGACTTAATTGGCTATTTATTTTCAATCTTTTTTTACATTTTAATCTGGACTACAACATGCCGTAGATATTGTTTGAAAGTGTTTTGATTTTTTATTGTTCGGTCACACTTTACATTAGGGCTTCATTAGTTAACATTAGTTAATTCATTAGTTAATATAAACTGCCAATGAAAAATTCTTCTGAACTTTCATTAATCTTAGGTATTCCAATATTTAATAACACGTTGTTAAAATCGAAAGATGCAGCTGTGTTATTTAATGAGCAAGACTTGTATTTTTTAAACAAGGATTAATAACTTCTGTAGCAAATGTAGCTATTGCTCATTGTGAATGTTAATGTATTAACTAAGGTTAACTAATGAGGTCTTATTGTAAAGTGATACCTATTGGTCTTTATAGTTCTTTTGCACTTTAATCTGTGTAAAACTTTTAACTTTATACATTTTTCTGTATTGCTTTATTGCATTTAAATGTTCAGTTATTTTTGTTATAAGAAAAAAGTTATTAAACCTGTTATACTGTATTATGACAGCACTTTTTTTTAAACTAAATTTCAATATCGTGATAATACCGTATACCGTAATAAAAGCATTAGCAATTAATCGCAACATGAAAATTTGATACCGGCATATCCCTAACTGTTAGGTGAAGCCCCGCCCACGAATCCGCCAATCCCATCATTTTTGGGGGATTTTTTTTTTTTTATAAGTATCGGTTCAGGCACCGTTTAGGCACCGGAACTGTTTTGAAAGTATCGATTTGGCACCGGTATCGAAAAAAACCCAAACGATACCCAACCCTATCAAGGATCTGTGTGATTTCTTGATGAAAACACTGAAAGGACAGTCATCTTAGGCCGTGTGTTTACGGAACCAGATTCACTCCCGAAATTGCCATGACTGACATAGTGGTAACCATTAGCAACGTGCGTTTAGTTGTATCTTTGAACAAGAAACGTCCATTCCAAGACTCTAAACCGTTAGGGATCCACCATTTTTTTGACTAATATTAGCATGCAAAGACTTGTTATGTTTGGCAGTTTTAAGTAAACCACTGTTGACACAGCCATGTCCTCTTATTATCTTTAGGCTTGTTTGGACATGGTCATAAAGTGAGCCACTTCATGGACTGAGTAAAGTGGGCAGTTGTGGGTAATAATATTTTGGTCGTATTTCCAGCATTTGGACTTATTACAGTTTATTTTGGTCTTGTTTTTGTTTGCTGTTTTTCACAGCAAGATCTGGCAACACTGAATCTTCAGTCCAGATGCCACAGGGAGAAAGACCCGTGTCAAAAGGCGCAAATGACTGAGGACTGTCATTATGAAAACTGTGAAAATCACAGAACAAGAGGAACAAGTCCCTACCATTACATTTGGCACAACAGCTTTGGCAAAGCATCTGTCAAACGATTTAAAATTGAAGCGCAATGTGGCTTAGTGACTTAGCTGTGTATATATTATATAGTTTGTTGGGCTGCACATATTATTATTATTATTATTATTATTATAATCATCATCATCACCTAATTGCCTGGCATCCTAAAATACTAGTGTGAATGTAATGTAGACTGACGCAATATCAAAACTAAAAAGAGGTCCAAGTCCACTTTAAAGTCCAGGTACAGGTCAATGCAAAGGACTTCTTGCTCGGTTCAATCTGCACACTGAAAAAGAGGTGGAGCTCTTCATTGTGAACTCTCAAAGCGCACCGGATTGATGCATTTAACATCAAAGAGCAATGCAGCAGCAGACATGTTCGAGATGTTCAGATGACAACCGCTCGGCCCAGACTCCACGGTCAGGAGAGACACCACATCACCTGATCCACAGAGAGGGGCTTCATGACCAGACGTGTTCTGCTCATCTGGCCCAGCTGCCTTTGTCACTGAGAGCCTTTCCACCTTTGAGCTGATCTGTGATCAGACGAACAGCTTCCAGCACATTTCTCATGCATTTCACCTTCTTGTGACAAAAGCAGCAGACGGTGTGTTGAGTGGGGACAGATATATCGGGATATTTTTTGGGAGGGATGCGTCTGTTTAACACACTAATGTAAGAGGTAATGCTAGTATGCTCAGCAGACTCTTTCTCCTGGTTCCACTGGACCATTTCAGCTCCGATTTGACTGGTCCTTCCACCAACAAAAAAATCACTTAAGCTTAAGAGTCGATTTGCAATTGCCCTAAAGTAGTTAATGTTACTACACTTCACATCAGCAGCACTCAGCTGAGTCCAGTGCAAACATTACAGGTAAGTAAATGTGCAAGTAGGCCAGAACACACTGTTGAGCTGTGATCTCAGACTCTCTTTATGGCTGCTGTCAGAGGCTTGATATGATAATGAGAAGCGCAGCATCAGATGATGCCGATCACTATTAAGACATGAAAGCACTGTGAATCTCTGTCAGTCACACTAAATCCGTCTTTGTTTGTCTGTCTCTCACAGCATCAGTATTTCAGCATGTGTTTCCGCTCAGTCACACCTCTGGAAATAAATCAGTCCTGACAGGTCTTCTTTCTCGCCGCTCGATATCATGCGTCCGCATCGAGCGTCAGTCACACTACCAAAACCAGCACACTCCTCCACCCGCTACACCTTCAGCAGGTGAAGACAAACCACACGTCTAATCACGGAGAGCCGCTTCCTCTGACTGGATAACTCTCCGATCACAAAAACACCAGGGCTGACTCATCCACTCACAGCACTTCAGGAGCGGTTTAAGACGCTTTCAGCTAAATGTTAATGGCTGGTAAAACCACATATGTACACTTTGCTCCTCCCAAAAATGGTTAAATAAAGTGAGAACATGTTGTAATGCCTGCAGACAGACGCCACAGTGCTACTTGCAACACTTCTTCACACATGGAGAGGAGTGTCCGTCTTCAGCACATACACACACACTCACAGACACAGACTCACAGACACACACACACAGACACAGACTCACACACACACAGACACAGACTCACACACACACACACACAGACAGACACGCACTCACACACACACACATACAGACACTCACACGCACACACGTGCAAACTGCTGCAGATGACAGGATGGTGAGCAAAGCCAGAGCCAGTAATAATCAGAGTTGATCACGTGGTTCAGTAGATCTCAACAGAGCCACACAAACCAGCGCGGTCAGTACATCTGAATGGGTTTAACAGGATATATGACCGCTTCACTCTACAGCTATTTGCAGAAACTTTTGGTAAACGTTACAGCATATTATGCATTGATTCTTACGTCGATGGCATTTACAGTATCATTTTATTCTGGAGAGTGATGGAGAGGCAACATTAATGTTTTCTTGTATTTAACATCAGGTATTCCTTACTTGGGATGTGAGCATACACCTTAACTATTTTTTCAGTTAAATAAATGTTCTATATTTTAGTTCAATATTATTTATTTAATATTTTGAGGAGATCATTTAGTACTAGATACTATTTGTGCAATAATTATGGTCCATTAATGACCACTTAAAATATGTTTTTCTTATATTTCTATTACTTCAGTGTTTCCCATTCATTAACTAGTGTGGCGGCCCACCACAGTTTCATAATAAACCGAAGATATATTTATACTTATAACAAAAGTTCTTTAACGTTGTGTTTCACGGCATTGCTTTGGCACTCTTGCAAGCATGGCCTAAAATTAACAGACGCGCACAGAGAAAATACTGTACAGGTACAGCAAGCTCACTGTTCGGAAGAAAAATATAAATATTGGGGTTGGGGTTTATATGAATGCATTTCTGAAGGGAACGGACTTCACAAAAGTTTGGATGGCATTTTTCCCCTCTTATCACTGCTGATCCGTAACCACCACCTGCTGTCAGAGTGCATCTGCGTTCTCATTCAGCCCGTCTGTTTCTGCTTCATGCAGGTTTTATCTTTGTATCTTTGTTTGTGTCGTGATTAAAATGCAGTGGTTGGTTCGAATTTCAAATGGCTTTTTTTATTAAATATGTTTAGTTGTTGTAGTAGTAGCAACTGTCCGTTTTTTTGCAAAAACAGTTTAATGGCAAGGAAAAATATTTATGGCCGCAAATACTGAATTTAACCCACGCAAAGTTTAAAGTGGTGCTAAAAGGGCATTCAACAGAAGATGTGTATCCCCTCACACAGTACTGACAGTGACTCGAGATCAGAAGGCATCTCACTCACTCTGCTCTGCCTCATGATTACAAGCACTGCTGCAAAGGACAGTAAGCGCGGTCAGAAACACACGTGCACCCAGCTCCAGACAGGTTTTATCCAGAGCACAGTTATCTGCTGCATCTGTTCAGAAGGAAGTCATCGAGTGCTTTGGCACCGGAGCGCAGCTCAAATGAGTGGAAACTACTGTTAAACGCTTGTGCGTCATAACTCGACTCAAAGAGGCTTTTCTAAAACTTGGCATCAAAGCGTCCTACAAATGCACTTAACTAGATAAACTGCCAAGTCATAATAGCCAGTGTCATCACAGAGCTGAATGGTCGTGCCTCCGGCTAAAACAGTCCCAAACTAATTAAACTGGTCCAGTGTCAGGCCGTACACAGAACACAGCGAGCGTTTCAGGACTGAGCCGACACAACACCACAGACTGTTGAAGCGAACCAACCGCTTGATGAAGAAAACAGGCAGTTTCTGAGTCTCAGCGGGGCTTTTCATGGCATGAGAGAAACTAAGAGCGACACACACACACACACACACACACACACACTCCAGAGAGTCCAGAGGAAGAACGTAAACACCGCCTGGCCTTGTGTTTTCACAACACTGACCAAGTCATAATAGCCAGTGTCGTCACAGAGCTGAATGGTCGTGCCTCCGGCTAAAACAGTCCCAAACTAACTAAACTAGTCCAGTGTCAGGCCGTACACAGAACACAGCGAGCGTTTCAGGACTGAGCCGACACAACACCACAGACTGTTGAAGCGAACCAACCGCTTGATGAAGAAAACAGGCAGTTTCTGAGTCTCAGCAGGGCTTTTCATGGCATGAGAGAAACTAAGAGCGACACACACACCAGAGAGTCCAGAGGAAGAACGTAAACACCGCCTGGCCTTGTGTTTTCACAACACTGAACTACATGTACACTGATACAGTGAAGAGTCTGATCTTCAGATTACACTTCCCACATCACCTCCTCACACGCGCCGCCGCGCGCAGGTCAAAGGTCACAGCGCTGCATGTTGACTCTGTCATAGAGCATCAACACCAAGACAAACATTTGATATGAAGCCAGCGTTTGCTGATCTCATCTGACCGTCTCACCCTCATACAATCATCATCATCATCATCATCTCAGACACAACTGACCAGTATCTGAGCCGTGTGTTCAGAGCCCATCTGTGTGTACCTTGTCCAGCTCGTCGTGCAGCTCCGAGAGGGTGGGTCTGATGAGCTTCTCGCCCAGCGGCGCGGCGGTCTGCCGGTAGAAGTCGATGTTGGGCACGGCGTCGATGGTGTTGTGTCCGAAGGTGCGGAGGTAGTAGGTGTGGGTGTGGGTGTCGTAGTGATGGTGCTGCTGGCCGCCGGTGGACGAGTGCAGGCTGCCCTCGCTCATCACCGTGTCCCCGTTCTGCGCGATCTCCGCCGGCGCCGCGTCCGGACTCGAGGCCGCGAAGTTCACGACCCGAAACCGGTCCTTGGCTTCCTCGCCGCCAGCCACAGAGTCCCGGAGCCCGTCGGCGTACCCGGGTGGGGAGGAGTCGGAGGCCACCGCTGTTTCGCCGTCTCCAGCGGACTCGGACACCAGGTCCACCTGGAAGCGGCTCTGGCTCGGCGTCGGACCGGCGGGCTTGTGCGCGTCAGGCTCGGGCGCGGAGAGGTGGTCGCTCGCGGCGGCGGGGGGCGGAGGGGACGCCGACATGACGAGTCAGAAAAGCCTTCTCAGAGCAGATAGTGTCCGACAAAAGTGCAAAGAAGCCGATAGATGTGACTGATGCTGCAGGAAGACTAAAATAGCGCACATGCGGACGCAAGTGGAGATCAGCGGCACGTCCAGTCAACAACTCCTGACAAGTTGACCGCGCTCGAGGAAATACCCGACGCGCAGCCCGGTGTGTGCGCTCACGAGGACCCCAGAGACACAGACGAGCTCCGTGAAGCGAGCTTTCCGTGGCTAATTTACGCCGTGATGCTGCGCGACCTTGCCGCAACTCCTCCTCTGGTGCCCGCGAGTCTCGCCGCTTTATACGCGCTCTGCAGCGGGGCAGGATGCTGGGCGGCATCGCGAGAGGAGGCGTTCTCGCGAGATTTGCCCGCTCCATCAGGGGTGGAGACTCTACGGCACGGTCACACACACACAGGCAAAGGAAGGAGAAACCTTTATAATGCGACTGTAAGGGTAAAGAAGACAACAACAAAAAAGAAAATGTGTTTGGCTCTCATTCATCACTCTCAGAGTTCATATAATGTTAGAGGACATACTTTGCATATTATTTTTTAACAACATCAGTCTTCCACAAAATTTCTTGAAGGGAAAATAATCAAAAAAAAAATAATGTACTGATGCTCAAGAAGGCAACACGATAAACAGAGTAAATTGTACTTGTTTTGTCTTAGCTTCTGACGGGCTGCACTATATGAAGTAAATATGATCTTTAAACAAAATAAGAAGGATGCACACATCATCCTGTTCAAAAGTTGAACTTATTGTGTTTGCTTCTTGGGCATCAGAACATGTTTTGATCTTTTGTGATAGCTGTGTGTGAGTCCCTCAGCTGTCCTCCGAGTGAAAAGATGGATCTCAAAATCACACAGTCACTGCTGGAACGGGTTCAGATCTGCAGAAGAT
>NW_015645128.1:229305-234825 GCF_001515625.1 Sinocyclocheilus rhinocerous
GGCGTCGGACCGGCGGGCTTGTGCGCGTCAGGCTCGGGCGCGGAGAGGTGGTCGCTCGCGGCGGCGGGGGGCGGAGGGGACGCCGACATGACGAGTCAGAAAAGCCTTCTCAGAGCAGATAGTGTCCGACAAAAGTGCAAAGAAGCCGATAGATGTGACTGATGCTGCATGAAAACTAAAATAGCGCACATGCGGACGCAAGTGGAGATCAGCGGCACGTCCAGTCAACAACTCCTGACAAGTTGACCGCGCTCGAGGAAATACCCGACGCGCAGCCCGGTGTGTGCGCTCACGAGGACCCCAGGGACACAGACGAGCTCCGTGAAGCGAGCTTTCCGTGGCTAATTTACGCCGTGATGCTGCGCGACCTTGCCGCAACTCCTCCTCTGGTGCCCGCGAGTCTCGCCGCTTTATACGCGCTCTGCAGCGGGGCAGGATGCTGGGCGGCATCGCGAGAGGAGGCGTTCTCGCGAGATTTGCCCGCTCCATCAGGGGTGGAGACTCTACGGCACGGTCACACACACACAGGCAAAGGAAGGAGAAACCTTTATAATGCGACTGTAAGGGTAAAGAAGACAACAACAAAAAAGAAAATGTGTTTGGCTCTCATTCATCACTCTCAGAGTTCATATAATGTTAGAGGACATACTTTGCATATTATTTTTTAACAACATCAGTCTTCCACAAAATTTCTTGAAGGGAAAATAATCAAAAAAAAATGTACTGATGCTCAAGAAGGCAACACGATAAACAGAGTAAATTGTACTTATTTTGTCTTAGCTTCTGACGGGCTGCACTATATGAAGTAAATATGATCTTTAAACAAAATAAGAAGGATGCACACATCATCCTGTTCAAAAGTTGAACTTATTGTGTTTGCTTCTTGGGCATCAGAACATGTTTTGATCTTTTGTGATAGCTGTGTGTGAGTCCCTCAGCTGTCCTCCGAGTGAAAAGATGGATCTCAAAATCACACAGTCACTGCTGGAACGGGTTCAGATCTGCAGAAGATGCTGGAGAGCCTGAGAATGAGCAGGAGCTGGAGGATTTCTCTGAAGAACTGCTCGGGACACACAAGGGACTCATGAACAGCATGAACACAGATCTGAAACCTCCGTGACTGTATGCACAGATCTCCACACTAACATGCTTCAGCCGCTCACATTCACTGCGGATCGAAACTGAAATCACATCACGTGGTGTGTTTGACACGTGCTCTAAACCTAACAAATCACAAATGTGTCACAGCTTCATAAAGCAGTGTTTCACAAACATCCATTACTCTTCATCCCATGTGAGTGGAGATTGTTTCACATGATGTTCCTGATGTGAGGGTGTGTAAATAATGACTGAGTGTTGATCTGAGGGTGGATTATAAATGATTATCTTCACACATATTTTGTGAATTTTGAAGCCTAAATACAATTGGCAGAAGTAAAAGTTCAACTGCATTATGGTCACATAACTTCAGCATCGCTATCATTCATCTTCAACAACTCTTTCAGTCTTATTTCAGGCTTTTAAGCAAGGAAAAATAAAACCTTCAAAAACCCTTTGACTTATGGACAATGGGACCGGAAGGGCTAAAATCGTAACTCATTTCCAGGTTTTAGCCTACAAAAATAGATCATCCCTGCAGCACTTCATGTCGTGGACTAGTACTGCACATGTGCAAAAGTGCCTTATAAACTCATTCATGTGTGCCCGAACAATGAAGAAAGTTGACCCTGTAGTGCACTAGCACTGTCACACGATGACATGCAGAATGAGTCTGTTTAGCAGTGCTTCACGTTTTACTCGTGTATCGTGTGGTTCTGTGTTTGTCTTCAGGAGTGTGAGCTGGTCAGGGTCAGAATAGCTTTATTGTCATGTCAGCTCTATACAGCCTGTACACAGTGAAGCGAAACAATATATCCTCTATAAGACAGCACACAACAAACTCTACCTAATATAAATGATATGAAATAGACTAAAACCAGAGTTAAATGGGAACTAAAAGAGAAGAGCTGACTTCACAAGACTACATAAAGCAGAATTGTTTGTACAGTACAAGAGAGACAGTGTAACGCAGACTTGGGTTGAGTGGGATCCATGTGCGGTTTATTTAGTGAAAGCAAGCTCAATGGTCGAAATATCAGTACTAACAGTATCGTCAGAGGCAAAACAGCAGTCGTAGTCAACAATCAGAAATCCAGCCCAGAACAAACAGTAGCAAACCAGGGTTGATGCGTCTGACGTCTCTGTCGGAGATGTTTTGCTGAAGCATGATTCCCTCAGGCCTTCAGCACTTCCTGTTTGACTTCTGCTTCCTTCTCGCTGACGTCTCTGCCAGCTTCCGTTTGGAGCTGTGCTGTGAAGCCCGTCCTTCGTGAGGGTCATGTGTGCACATCTCTCTTCTCAGACCCACCTGATTCAGATCTCCAGCTGCTCAGGAGAGAGTGTGTCAGAGGAGAGCGATCAGATGTGCAGCACTGACCTGTGACTCTGTAAATGGAAAGGTCTTCATTTCTTACCCAGGTTAAAATACACAGCATTTCCCAAACTAGGCCTAGAATGACAAACACGGCAAGCACGGCACTACAGCTACAGCTGTTCACTCTGACAGACCGAATACTTCTCCTGTACTGTACTCGCTGAAAGTAGCCCACGTTTATGTATCCCAGAACGAGTCCATCAACTCTGACAGCTCAAAGTCTACAGAGTGTTTTACTTGGTAGGGCCGCGTTATTATCTAGTTCCAAGATTTGGGGGCATTCGATTTCGAAGGTATTTATTTATTTTAGTTCCCAGACTGAGGAAATGCAAGGAAGGCTAAACTGAAGATGACAATGACCCAAATCAACACTTCAGTGAAATGACATTAGCTTTGAGCGACGGATGTTCTGTGTCAGGGGTCTCCAGACTCGGTTCTGCAGAGTTCAGCTTCAGTCCGAATCAAACACACCTGAAGCAGCTAATCAAGCTCTTACTAGGCACACTAGAAACTTCCAGCAGGTGTGTTGAGGCAAGTTGGAGCTGAACTCTGCAGGAGCGAGTTTAGACAGCCCTGTTCTGTGATCATATATGCAATTGAGTTTATTTAAACAGACAGACACCACACTGGTTTTACTACACTATAGCACAGTACAGTATATCTGTAGTGACAGTAATATGAGTATGGGTAGCGTGCTGTTCTGAATTCAGCTTTGGTGTAGGGTTTCACAGTTAATATGTCTCCTCTTCCTGCTGCTCATGAAAACAACTGTGCCTGGTGTAATTATTGATTTGTCGTCTTCAAATAATTGTGTTTGGGAAGCTAGTGAAGCTGGTATGATGTGATCACATGTTGACTGTGCTGATGTTGGGATGATGTATATCAGCCTCCAGTACGAGAATGATTAGAAACATACACCAGATAACAAGAAACCACTGAAACAATGCTAAATCAATGATGGGTCAGTGTTAATGGCACTGAATTCATGTTACAAGGTTCAACATCACTTTTACACCCTCACTCAAAACTTAATTGAATCAGTTACATTGTGATTTTACATCACTGTTGTTGAGTCAACATTGAAATTAAGAAGAAGAATCAATGTTGTTGCACCAAAGTTACAATATAATGTTGGCTTGACATCAGTTGATGTTGAAGTTAGAAAAATATCAATGTTCACTGGTCACTGAATCAACATTACACTGTGATCACTTTGAAAAACATCTGAACTGTAATGTTCAAAATCAATGTTTCAATCACGCCCCTCATGAGCTAATATTAAAAGTACACTTCAATGCTACTTCAACATATGCATGACATGACAAAGTTCCTGTTACTACAGTAGAAATCAGAGAGTAAAATGAAAACACTTC
Organism: Sinocyclocheilus rhinocerous; assembly: GCF_001515625.1. Lineage (NCBI taxonomy): Eukaryota > Metazoa > Chordata > Actinopteri > Cypriniformes > Cyprinidae > Sinocyclocheilus > Sinocyclocheilus rhinocerous. Next base: position 233,152 of record NW_015645128.1, read on the forward strand.
AGTTGCAGCTGAGACTTTTTTCAATTTTATTTTGCTTTTTTTTCAAACAACAATAACATGATACATCAGACAAAACACAAAAGAAAAACACATTAACTAAACTAAAAAATAAATAAATAAAATAGAATTAAAAGAAAATTAAAAGGAAAAATGAGATACAATACAACAATATATATAACAATTGAAAAAAAACTCTGTCAGATCAAGTCATGTGGCACTGTTTTTATGTAATTCAAAAAAGGTTTTTAATCAAATAATTCACCTCTGCCCTTGAGTAAGTATGTGATCTTCTCTAAAGAACAACCACAATCTAACTGGTACATCAGTGTCTGCTTTCCATTTCAAGGCAATACATTTTTTAGCTAGTATAAACAATATTTGAGTAAGCTAAATAGTCTGACTGTGTCTAAGGTTAGAGTTGGTGAAATTGCCCAGTAAGCACAACTCTGAGTCCACTGGGAAATCAATGCCATCAGTTCCATTAATCTTTGATATAATATCACATACTTGCATCCAAAACACCTTCCCTTTAGAATGCAAGAAGTCCCTTCTTCTGTGCCCCATCTAAAGTAAAGGGCTGAAATACTGTTGTTAAACTCATGTAGTCTGGATGGAGTGTAAAAAATTCAACTGGATTAATCTATACCTGGCATTCAGGGCTGAAGTGACCCCACAGGTCTCCATCTGTGCTCGCCCCCAAGTCCTGCTCCCGTCTACTTTTGGATTTGTCTGGGTCATCTCAGGGCTGATTTGAAATCAAAGCTCCATATATTCTAGAAATGTATCAGAATGAAAGAGTTGCTCAGTAAATGTCAAAGTTTTTGCTTTCACCCTTAAATAATCTTGTAAGAATTCTTTATTACTTAAATTAAATGTATTCTGTAACTGCTCAAACGTCATTAAAACACCACGGTCAAAACAATTCTCCACATGTGTAATTCCCTTATCGGCCCATTATGGCGTTATTTTAATGACAAATGTCGAGAGCGCATTATTGTAGCGCGAAAGCACATTAATATAATGCACGAGCGCGAATCTCTCCACGGATTTCCTTTGCTCTCGCACAAAACCCGATGCGCGCGCTCAGATACACGCTGCTCTCGCCCGGAGAGTGTGCGCGCACTTAAAACATGTCTCTCACTCAAACTGTCCTGTGCACTCGCAAATCTCTCTGTGCTCATGCGCTAGATACTCATTCTTTTCGCACCGGAATTAAACGTTGTCAAATGTTATCAACCTATCAGATTTCAAAGATGGATCTGTAATTTCTTTATAATTTAATACTACTAAGTCATAATAATCAAATATTAGAAATGAATCGGGTGCTTGGATTATTTGTAAATAACCTAGTTTAACAGTTTGGTCAAACCCCTCTGAGCGATTTATCTAAACACAAACAAAGTAGGCCTATATGAATCTTAAAGTTCATGTGGTCATACACTCTTAAAAATAAAGGTGCTTCATGATGCCACAGAAGAACCTTTTGGTCTAAATGGTTCCATAAAGAACCTTTAACATCTGAATAAAAATAAACTCCCAATAAATGTCCAAACAATTATTTCAGAACATTTATTGTGTTATATCTTGCAACATTTACGTCTATTTTTGCAGTTGATGCTGATTTGATAGGAATTGTTACTATTGCCATCATACCAACTGAGAATTTATTGCAAT
>NW_015645128.1:234858-243659 GCF_001515625.1 Sinocyclocheilus rhinocerous
AGCCATTTCTAATATAGGCCACATTTCATTAACATTGCTAAATATTATTAAACTGGAAATAAATTAAAGATCCATCTTTGATTGTCAAAAGAATTCCAGGTTCAGTTCCCTCTCAGCCAATTAGATTTCACATAGTATTTTCAGTTGTGGAGTATAGGTCAGTTGTGGAGGTCTGATTGTTTAAAGCTTTATTTATATAGCGCCTTTTAAAAGTGTTTACAAAGTATTTTACAGAGAGATGCATATGTGCATTCACAGAAAAGACAATAAACAATACAATAAAAAACAAGGAAAGGCCTTTAGTGAAAAAATCTGTTTTCTTTTGACAACGTTTAATTCAGGTGCGAAAAGAATGAGAATCTAGCGCATGAGCACAGAGAGATTTGCGAGTGCACAGGACAGTTTGAGTGCGCGGAGAGACATGTTTTAAGTGCACGCACACTCTCCGGGCGAGAGCAGCGTGTATCCTAGTTTAACAGTTTGGAGATTCGCGCTCGCTCATTATATTAATGTGCTTTCGCGCTACAATAATGCGCTCTCGACATTTGTCATTAAAATAACGCCATAGCCCATATGCTAATACATTTATTTTGCTGACATATAGGGAGCAGTCTGTTCCCGCATAGAGGTGTTTTGGGGGAAAGCAAATCACTCCGTCCCAGCAGCAAACGCAATTTGTACCAAGTCTGAACTGAATTAATAATCATGGGGTCACTGTCCCATTTTTAACACAATGTAGCACAATCAGTGATCAAAAGATCATTCTTATTAAAGTAATAGTGGGACAGAAAGGTCAAAAGCCCTTCAGCCTTTCGTCTGTAGTCTGATGGCATAATGGCTGCAATAGTGCAACGCTTCATGTCTTAAATTCTGGTTTACATCAGATTACTGCTTCTGTTGCTCTGGGTTCTCTGAGAGCAAGTCATTTCAGCTGTCTCTCTCTCACACACACACACACACACACACAGTCACATCCAGTGTTTTTCAGCCCTGTTCCTGGAGACACAACACATTTCTGAGCTCTTCCTAATCAAACACACCTGACTGCGGTCATCAGCTTCATCAGTGCAAGACTGTTCCAGCTCTGAGAAGCTCAGTGACCTTATCACACACTAAACCCACTCTCTCTCTCTCTGCTTCAGTGCGGTGTTTGAGTCTAAGCGCATCCCATCATTCATCACGTTCAGGAGCTTGAGGAAAATTTCATTAGATATTCCATATTATTTGGTAGCAAAACACAAAATGTTGAACATTGTATTAGTGCAGTGATGAGCACATTACATTTTTGTAAAACATTTGCAACAGCTTTTTAACCCTTAATTAGAAGCACTATATAAATCGTGTCACATGTCAAAACAGAGACTATATTTATTGAAAATCAGTATAAGTAAAGCTCTGTACAGTGTGTCCCATCAGGAAATCAAACGTTCTGCACGCTCTTGTGGTCTTCACACACACTTGAACACCTGGGTCAGAGACCAAGCACAAAGAACATGGGTCTGTGTGTTGGGTCAGGCCCTCATAAGAGAGACACCCAAAATGTGCTGGTATGTTTCCAAGAGCAGGCCACAAACACAATTATAACTACAGTGTTTTTAGTCTCATTCTTGTGACGCGAAGGACAGTGGGCTCGTGCTGGCAAGCGAAAAACGTGAAGATAAAGACTTGGGGGAAGCTAAAAGGAAAAAAAGTGAACAGATACATGAGGTTACCTTTGCCCACCTCTCTCACTATACACAGCATGTAGCCTATAGCACTATAGTAAAATCCCAGGTCTGAGTGTCCACTGCTATTTATCACAACGCAATGTCTGACATGAATATTCCATTCATTCATAAAGAGACAGCAGCGATTCTACAACGGGTTACATTTGAGAGCTATTGAGTTAGAAAATAGAGTAAATGAAGTAGCCTAGTTCTAAGTGCAGCACTGCTTTGTTTACAGCGGTAACCAAGGAAAGCTTTAAGCGCCACCTGCTGGCAGAGAGTGAATCTGCGTCTCGTTCAGCTCCTCTGCTGTTTCTCTTTCATGCAGATATTTTTATGTATAGTTTCACAAAACTTAAGTTAGTCAAGTCACCTTTATTTCTATAGCGCTTTATTCAATACTGATTGTGTCAAATCAGCTTTACAGTGTCAAACAGGAAAATAGTTTGACAATAATGCAAGAAGACAATAACAAAGAGTCATTTATAGTATAGGGAAAAGTACAAAGAAAAGTACAATATTTGCAGAATGCAAGGAGAGGAGGAAGAGAAGAAGCAGAAGCCCCCAGTCTTCTGAAACTAAACGTGTTATATGCTGTGCCTACTGTATGTGAGAGGAAGGGACTAGGGGAAGTACCTGTGGAAGCTCTGTGTACTTCTCTTGCAACCAATTAACGATGTTGTATTAACAGTTCGGGAGGAGCACGATCAGATAGTCAACTTATTTAGCACAGGTGGAGCATGTTCAGCATCCCTCCTCCACCCCGATTCCTCACACCTAACTCTTCCTAGCCCAGCTGGGGGATACGGGGGGTTCTCTGGGTTCGGGCTAAACTCCAAGCTCGGAGCCCTCCCTCGAACAGCACGCCTAATAGGTTTACTTTGAAAGTCTTGCAGCAGAGGTTCTAAAGTTCATTTAGTACCTCGTACAGAACACACATCCAAATCTAGGAACATGTGACACACTTCAAACATATGGAACATCTAATATGTAAAAGTTGTCACATGTTAAGTCAAAACAGATGACGTAAATTGCATATGCCACCAAAATAAGGATTAAACAAAAATACTAATCAAACTATTGAAGAGGACCGCCAATAGGTGGTGGTAGTAGTTTGCGCTATGTGTAAGTTAAGAACAATGGAGTAAGAGAGTCGAAATAATTCCTGCTGCTGCATGCACAATACCTTTTTTATACTCAATCCTTGTCCAAATACCCACACTTTCGGTCTTTGCACTTGACCACTTATATGACGTATGTCCTGTATTTGGTCCAAGTGTTCAAGTGAGGATGAAGACCACAAGTGTGTGTAGAACTTTTCAGTACCGTATGGGACACACTTATAGTGTTGTAAAAATGCAAGTGTTTGCATAGCTTTATTTTAATTTTAAAAACTTTGCATTTTAAAATCAACTTCTAAATATCTGTTCAGTAGTGCCTATAACAGATGACAGTTTAAGTTGCAGCTGCTTCTAATTAAGTGATGAAAAGCAGTTGCAAATGTTGTACAAAATAAATATCACCACTACATTAATATTTAACTTACATTGGAAAAGTTTCCGTAACCTCTCGCGAGATCTCTGCAAAAATCTTACGATTTATTCCAAAACATGATGCATGATGGGATACACTAAGCCTCGAATAGCGCTCCGGAGCGGTATTCAAGATAGTGTGGATTTAGTGTGCGTTAAGGGCACTGCACTTTGGCGTTTTGAAGACCTGGGACAGTCTTGCGCACTTACTTCCAGCGGCCAAGACTGCAAGTGTGGATATTTGGACAAGGCAAAGGTGTTTGTCATGATCTCTAGCTGGAATACCCACGAGCTCTGCTAGAGGGCACCCCATCCTGTACCCTTTACCATGCACCCCGGACTCCATTTCCCATAATCCTTTGCTCGGACTCATTATCAATTGCAATCACCTGTCTCTCATCACCTCATCAGTCTTTCACTATAAGAATTGCACATGTTACAGATCTGTAAAGAGGGAGGAGACAACAGAGCTGCGGGATCCAAATAGTGATGCAAAGTCTGATTCTTTTCTGCGAACCGGTTCAAAAAGCCGATTCATCGGTTCCTGGCGTCATCAAGCAATGATATCACTATGCATTTCTTTTCTAACAACTCAGTGCATGTTGTATCAATGAAACGTTCAAATAAAGTCATATTGAAACATTCAAATAAAAAGTTATTTGTGTGAATGCATAGCTGATTATTGCCTTTCATTCACTTAAGTTGAATGGTGTCAGTGGTCACAGTTTAATTCGCGGATCCTTTATGTCAGATACGACTAACCTACAACTTAGATAAGATTCCTAAAAGTTTCGCACCTACAGCACACATTACAGACACTGATGCACAAACGCGGATATGTTCTACATGTCTAAAGTATAAAGAAAGAATAAACCTGTCTTATAAACTCCTTGATTTCACTTAAACAACTTAAAATATGATCTGCATTCAAAATAAACCATGCTGAAATTCAGGTTTTTCCATGTTTTAATAAAAATCCAGGGATTTTTAATAAAACAATTCATAAGCATATCTCCAGTAGCCTATGTTTTGTTTGTTATAAAGAAACTTTACATATCAGGCTCGTTCAAGTCCTCAGTGATTTTTTTATTTTATTTAGTCATTTATCAGACGCTTTTATCCAAAGCGACTTACAAATGAGGACAACAGAAGCAATCAATTGTAGTATTAAAACAACTAAAAACAGATCCAAAACTAAAAGCTAAAACTTTATAAATACTACTTATACACATTTAAAAAATAAACAATGTAAAAATGTGACACATTGTGGCTGGATTTTGTCTTCTTATAACCAAAATAACCTATAATTATTCACAATGAGGAGCTAAAAGGTTACAAAACCAAGCTCTTGTAGTTGTCAGACACGTTAAAACTCAACACATTATCAAATAAAAAATACAAAAAGAAAAAAAAAATGTAATTGCTCTTATGATGTGGACACACTTTATTGTTTGGCATAAATTACATGTAGGTTATCATCCGTAAATCGTTGTCAAGGCAGAGCAACACGTGTAAGTGACCACTAGGTGTCACAGTGGAGACGGGTGTCTGGTTGTTTCAAAGCCTCGACACAATGCGGCACATTTGCTTCAACTGTTTCAGTGATTAATGAAGCCTCGCTCTGCCCATCACTAGGCAGAAGCAAAAGAGTACTCCAGATAACAGGCAATGGTAGGGGCAGGCAGCAAACAATAAGAATCGAGGAAACAGTCCAGGGTCAAAACACTAAGGCAAGGCAAAACTCGAAAAACAAGGAACACACAGGAAACTAGGGAACTATTTAAACATTCAATCACCAGCGATGTGAGAGTGTGAGAGAGAGAGTGTGTGTGTGAGAGTGTGTGTGTGTGTGTGTGTGACATTCTTATAGTGAAAGACTGATGAGGTGATGAGAGACAGGTGATTGCAATTTATAATGAGTTCCAGCAAAGGATTATGGGAAATGGAGTCCGGGGTGAATGGTAAAGGGTACAGGATGGGGTGCCCTCTAGTGGAGCTCATGGGCACTCCAGGATTTAACAAAGACTAGACATTTAACAAATACATGATTATGACTTAGGATTAAACAAGTCAAATTCAAACAGTTGAATAAATAACTGATTATCTGAATCACGAACATCTGAATTCAAGCAAAATGAAATACAATAAATGAATAACAGACGTTAATCAAAAGAATACATTTGAACAAATTCAGATAAGAATAATAATAAGACTAACTTGGTCAGGCATGGCATTTGAAGATTTTGTAAAAGAAAATGTAGGCTTCTGAATAGATCTCTGCTGTATTGATGACACTGTTGTAAATATATGGATCACTGTGTGAATACATCTGTGTTGTAATGTGAGGGAACTGTCACAGGCCTCATTGCTTCCAGCTGTGTGCGATTATCCTAATTAGCTCACCTACTGTTACCATGTTCATTGAGCTTTGCTTGCTGAAGTATTGCATTGTTACTCTGTTTTGCTGGGCCTGTTATGTGGATTACCTTGTGCTGGTGCTTTCTGCCTTTTTGCCCTAGTTGGATTATTGTTTTTGGAGTTACAATAAAGCTGCATTTGAGTTTTTAGAGTGTTTCATGACAGGAATATTAAAGGACTGGTCAAGCTCTGACACTGTAGAACAGAAGCGCACAGGGCTACGGATGATTCCCTCCGATAAATGATGTCACTTCCTGCAGGATGATGCCGTTCAGGAAAGCAGAAGTGATGGGAAGCCTTCAACATTCTGCTCCGCTGTTTGGTAGAGCGGACATCGGATGCTCATTGTCCACAAGCTGGTATGATTCTTTAGATTCTTCCTGAAATGTCAGTAAAATAATTTGGTTAAATTCCTCAATGGTCGTGTAAAACAACACGCCTTTTCCCTTTTCTAAAACAGCTCTGTCAGCGAGCTGATTCGGTGCATGTGTCTTTAAATGATAATGAGCTCTGCTCACTCCACCCCTCTCTTCCGTGGGGCGTGTCGATACAAGATGTGTGAATATATCTGTATACGGCTCGGAGGTGGTCTTATTCAAATAGCTAGCTATCTACGGTGAAACCGGCTGCAGACTGAAACAGCTCGCTGGATGACACAGTTTCAGACTCAGACAGCACATTACTGCGTCTGCGTGTTTTCTTTTCAGCTTTTCTGAGCTGGCAGACTCGCCAGAAGCCTAACTAAACGCAAAAAAAAAAGCTAAAAAAGTGAAAATGTCATACGATGTTGCCTGATTGAGTCCTCATCTCAGCTGCTCAGTTCAGACGTGTTCTGCTAAAGATGTGGCGGTGTTTCAGTCAGCTTCCTTACAAAAAACATCTAACTCACTCCAGGTATGTGCTCTGGGTTTGCTGGGAACTTTCAAAGCTAAGAATATTTTTTGGACATATTATAGTTTCGGAGGTTGATACAACAATAAACAGTCTAATATAAAAGGTCAAATAATGAAATATGTTACCATAAATTTTGTATAATATTGAGGCTGAAACGGTGAAAAGTTATTTAAAAAAAAGTCTCTGCACCCTTTTTTCAGGAATATTGCTAAAATAATAATTAAACAATAATGCCATGTGGTTAAGAGGACTTTGGGTAAGAATAGCTACATTCCCTGTGATTCCCATCCCTACCATGCAGTCTCGTGCTCTGCTGACATCAAACATCACACTTTTTTTAATGTAGCTGCTTGCCTGGTTCTGTTTCCTCCGCGTCGTGCGGCAAAGCCTTTCAAAGCTTCACTTCAGCAGCGAATAGAAGGGAATAGGAGGGAAGACGGATGAGGCACAGCAGCAGTGGGCTGGAATTTACAAGCTCTCGTAGGGTTGATGGCCTGCTGTTAAAGCCAACATTCAAATGCAAATGCTGGCAGGGGTTTAAATGTAATCAATAAAACTCTTGGACTGAAGTGATTAGGAAAAGGTTACTCTTGTTATGGACGCAAGATAAAGTCTATGTGCCAGATTCAGCACTGTGGAGAAGTCTTACATTAGATGCCTCACAAAAACATTTAAGATTGTTATTTGTACCTTTTTTCCACTTGAGCCCCTGTCCCTCAAAATGTCTGTGCATGTCCCTGCTCAGAGATGTGGATTCGGACAGCAATTAAATCACCACACGACCTTGGTGTTCGTCAAAAAACTAGGTAATTCGGCCGGGGATTTTTACGTGGGTGGGGTGGGAAAACACGACATTCTGGATTCGGACTGCAATAAAATCACAGACTAACCCCTGTAAATGCTGAAAATAGCTTACGTCCCCACGAGAAAACATTTCTGTCCGAATCAGGGTAAATATTACAATGAGTGGGAGTCACGTAAAAAATCATGTAATCTTTTGAAATGGGCCTTTATTGTGGTATGCAATAAATGTTTAAAATATTTATTATATACATTTATGTTAGGGCTTGCACAGCTAATCATTTTAGTTGAACAAGCAGCCAGGTCAAATGTTAACCTTATGTAAATAGGAGTTAACTTATTTCTGCTAATTTCACATTTTTAAAATGACATCGATCATTTTGAGAGAGAAAATGCAAGACAGAAAACCATTCAAATTATAACACATCAAGTTTCCTATTTTTCAATAGCATATCTACATAATCAAATAATAAGTTATTACTATCCTTTTAATTCAATCAGATTTTTTTAACAGACATGAAGTCTACAGCTGACAGTGTGTTCTCAGGTTCAAAGCAGAACTCCACTGTGAATAAATCACCAGCCGAATACATGAGTTTCATTACTGAGGTGCCACATTACAGACATCCACATGAGAAACAATTACCAATCGAGAGATCACTCACACACACACACACAGAGTTATTACTATCCTTTTGTTTAATTCAATCAGATTTTTTTAACAGACATGAAGTCTACAGCTGACAGTGTGTTCTCAGGTTCAAAGCAGAACTCCACTGTGAATAAATCACCAGCCGAATACATGAGTTTCATTACTGAGGTGCCACATTACAGACATCCACATGAGAAACAATTACCAATCGAGAGATCACTCACACACACACACACACACACACACACTCTCTCTCCATAGTGGTTTTTCTACTGTACAGACCGTATTTTCTATCGCCATACACCAACCCTACCCCTAAAACCTACCCCTCACAGGAAACTTTCTGCACACACACACACACTCACACACACAGGGACAAAGCTGAGTAAATCATGCCTGAGTAGAATGAAGACAGAGGAACAACACAACACTTTTTTGCACATTTTTAGGAAACATTAGAAGATTGGTTATTGTAGAGAACAAGTCTTGTTTTAAACTAAGTTGTCATTAGGAATGTTTTTAACTTCTACAAATATTCCTATTTTTGCAATTTCATTAGAATTTGTGGTAACACTTTACAATAAGTTTCCATTAGTTAATGTTATTTAATGTATTGATTAACATGAACAAACAATGAACAATACATTTATTAAGTCAAGTCAAGTCAAGTTTATTTGTACAGCGCTTTTCACGATACAAATCGTTGCAAAGCAACTTTACAGCAAATTAAGTTTCTACAATATTTAGTGGTAGCTTATCAGTGGTGACTGTCAGTTAATGTACATATGGCAGAAATGT
>NW_015645128.1:243775-260590 GCF_001515625.1 Sinocyclocheilus rhinocerous
AATTGATTTATTACAGTATTTATTCATCTTTAATGTTAGTTAATGAAAATACAGTCGTTTATTGTTAGTTCATGTTAATCCACAGTGCATTAACTAATGTTAACAAGCACAACTTTTGATTTTAATGATGCATTAATAAATGTTGCAATTAACATTAGCTAAGATTAATACATGCTGTATAGAAGAATTGTTCATTCTAATTGAGTTCATGTTAACTAAAGTAGTTAACTAATGTTAACTAATGAACCTTATTGTAAAGTATTACTGAATTTGTAAGTATTGTATGAGATTGTATAAATGAGTATGATCTTTAAAAATGTCACCACTGAAAATGTAGTTTCAGGAGCCCTTCTGTTGTTATTCCAGGAGACTGATATCTACACTCTACCACGCAAACACAGATTATAAAATCTGTTGTTTACTTCACTGGTTTGCACTCTATCTGCCATGTGCCTTGTGCTGCTTTATATATTTTTTTATTTTTATTTTTTTTTATTTTTACATTTTACCTTATTTGTATATTTGTATAGTTGTATTTTATATTTAATCTGTATTTACTGTATTTATGTTCTACTGTTAGTGTTATCTGTATGCACCAAGGGTCTGAGAGTAACGCAATTTCAATTCTCTGTGTGTATGTGCTGTACATGTGGAAGAATTGACAATAAAGCAGACTTGACTTGACTTGACTTATAAAGAAAAGTTTGATGAAATAACATTAAAGCAAATCACGAATATAAAAGTACAATGTCTTGACTTGTTTTCCTGCCTCCCTGATCCAGCAGTACTGTTGGATGGAGAAGCTGTAAAAAGCTTAATTTTTGTTTTGAAAGTCAGACGGTTCATGAACCATCCATCCATCCTTTCTCCAAACCTCTGTTCTCTACTGAGCTGCTGAGATGAATCGTTTAAATGTAAGCATTTAACAGATGACTTAAAATACAGAAACATAAGTGCACATAGTGCAACCATTGCTGAACATCGTCCGTGATGGATATACATCCTGGTTTTTAACTTACTTTCATTTTTTAAAAAAAATTTTTTTTCTTTTTTTATAGCACTTTATACAATAGATATTGTGTCAAAGCAGCTTTACCATGTTAAACAGGAAAAACGTGTGCTGATAATTCAAGAGGACAATAGAAAACAGTCAGTTCTCTTCCAGTAGAGTCTGTGCAGTCAAGTCAACAATGTTGACAGAAATTGTGTCCCCAACTAAGCAAGCCAGTGGCAAGGAACCAAAACTCCATCAGTGACAGAAAAAACCTTGGGAGAAGCCAGGCTCAGTCGGTTGATTAGTTTTAGGAATCATTTGGAATGAAACAGTAATGGCACCCAAGCTGTAGTTTAATAACAGTGGATGTGCAAAATGTGCAAATAAACTTGGTTTGTTAATATGAACAAGACAAATATTACACTATTGCTTTTCAGTAATATTACAGCATTTTACTACACTTAAAAGTGTAAGGTAAATGGTGGTCCATTTACTGTCGAAAAATCAAATGAAAATAGATAATGCTGCCCTCTTGTGTTCTGTAGACAGACAGACAGTATATACAGTATACACCAGTGTTTCCCAACCGGGGTGCCGTCTGTTGAGAGCAGGGGTGCCTTGTAAAAAATCATTTTTTAATATTTTTAAATTGCTAAAATGTAAAAAAAAAACAAAAAAAAACAAAGCATCTATTATATAATATCCATTTCTGATGTCGCCAATAATTAGAGTACATTTCTTTTTAAACCATAGAATCACACGAAGGACAAAAACAAAGAGTGCCAGACCAAAACCTTTGGGTGAAACAGCACCCTCTAGTGTTTAAATGAGGATGTTGCTGAGGAAAGGATGCAAAATAGTGGCCAAATGTTGCCCTATCCTTTCAGCATTTAAAAGTTACAAGTTGGGACGAGAGGTATATGGGTGCAAATGTTTTTTTTTAATAGTTTTTTTTGGTAGTTTACTGCCAATGTAACATAACACTATAAATGCACAGAAAACTGAAGCAAAGAAGAATGTCATGGTTCCCTGAGAAGGGGAATGAGACACTGTGTCACCAATAGGACACTGTCTGAAGTGCCTGTGGAAACACGACAATGAACTTTACATTGGCCTATGACGTGCTACTGATGCAACCACGAGTATAAAAGGGCACCTGTAGAACACGTCATCAGATCCTTGTCAGAAGGAGACGTGCACAGGAATACCTGAAACATGGCAAGGGGACACAGTGTCTCATTCCCCTTATCAGGGAACCATGGTTACATGTGTAACCTGAGACGTTCCCCTTCGAATGGGAACTCGCACAGCGTCCCCTAGAGGACACTTTGGGGATCGAATACCCACTCTGCCATGCTGAAGAGATGAGTGCCTTATTGGCTGGCATAAGCCAAAAAAGATTCTAAGGAGTCCTCATCCCTAGGTACACACCAGCAGCTCCCATAACACTGTGAGGATCATAGCTGAAGTGGGACACCAGCCACATAATCACCCACATTCATCACATACGTCTCACAACTCTAAGTGCAAAATGGAGGGGAAAACCTCCCCGCAATATTGCAGAACATATTAAGAAGTGGGAACACGAGAGGCAATTCCGCCCATCTCCTTCAAACAGCACAACTTTGTGAGGATCACAGCTGAATAGGTGGGACACGAGCCATGGAATAGCCCACCCTCTTAGCATACATCTCACAGTCTTATGCACAATACAGAGGGGATACCACTCTGTCCTATTGTGCAACGGATTAAGAAGTGGGAATGCGAGCTGCAATACTGCCCATCTTCTTAATGGCCTATAGATTCATAACACTGAGAATCACTGTTGACGGGGTGGGACACGAGCCGCGGAATAGCCCACCCTCTTCGCATACATCTCACGGCTGTATGCACCATATGGAGTGGAAACACCTCCCTGCATTATTGCCCAACATATTATAAGAAGTGGGAACACGAGAAGCGATACTGCCCATCTTCTTAAACGATTATAATATTGTGAGGATCACAGCTGAAGAAATGGGATGCGAGCCGTGGAATAGCCCACCCTCTTCATGCACATCTTACAGCTGTAAGTGCAATACGGAGGGAAAAACCCCTCCGTAGTATTGCACAACATATTATAAGAAGTGGGAACATGAGAAGCAATACTGCCCATCTTCTTAAACTGTAATATTGTGAGAATCACAGCTGAAGAAGTGGGACACAAGCCGCGGAATAGCCCACTCTCTTTGCATATATCTCACAGTCTTTTGCACAATGAAAAACCGTTCTGTCCCTTTTTTTACGCGATGGATATAAGAAGTGGGAATGTAAGAGACGAAATGCCCATCTTCTTAAAATCATAGTACAATTTCGTAACATTGTAAGGATAACAGCTGAGGAAGTGGGATGCGAGTCGTGAAATAGCCCACCCTCCTCAAACACATCTCACAGCTTAAGTGCGATACAACGGGGAAGCCGCCTCATACTATTGTACCACAAGAGCTGGGTAGACTACTTACAAATTGTAATCAGTTACTGATTCTAAATACATGACAAAAATAAAAATCTCGGGTATTTTAAAATATTAAGACATGGGACCTCAGGGTTTCGATTTGCTCTTCTTAGCCTCGATGACCTCCCTGAGGTCCTGCCTCTGCCTCGAGCAAGGCCACTGCCCAGCACCCCGGCTCCACGGAAGTGGGGCTCTCGCAGCTACACTTGCCTTCTGACCCTGCCGCCAGCTGGGCCCAGCAGCAGGCTCAGATTCAGGTGGGAGAACAGAAGGACGCCGCCTATGGCGAGGGATGTAGCGCTCCAACGCCGCTGACTTAACCCTCACCTCCCTGAACTTACGGACTACCGTCTCAACAGCAGTTCCGAAAAGTCCGGCTGGTGAAACAGGGGCATCAAGGAGAAAGGACCTGTCCTTCTCCTTTAGCCCCCCAGGTTAAGCCATAAATGCCTCTTCTTGACAATCAGTGCTGCAAGAAAACGGCTGATGGCACGAGCCTCTGATCGCACGGAGGGCAAGATTGTAAGAGCGGCTGAGCTTCTCGATTTCAGCAGGAGCCATGCCCCCTGCTGCATCAGCATCCTTTAGTAGGTCCGCCTGGTATGCCTGCAATACCGAAATGGTATGCTGGGTACCGCCGCACAAGCTTAGATGTAAATTGGCACGGCTTCGAGGGCAAGGTAGGAGCCTTCCATGAAGATACCTGGGAAGCTGCAAGGTAACCCGCAAGGGATTCCTCCATCTGAGGCATCTTTGTGTACCTGCTGTCTTCCAACCCCTTCACATTAGTGTAGTTAGACTTGCTGGGGGGGGGGGGAGACACAGGCAGAAAAAGGATTCATCCATGACCTCAACAGCTCGCATGTGAACAGAGGCGGACAGTAGTGAAGTATTTTTACTCTGCTGTAAAAGTACTTTTCAGGTGTCTGTACTTTATCAGAGTGTTTTTCTTTAGAAAACTTTACTTCACAACATTCCAAAGCATAATATTGTACTTTTTACTGCATTACGTTTCATATTAAATATCATTTAATACTTAATTACATTATAAATCTATTACTTTCTTACTTTTACTCAAGTAAAAGTAATTCAAAGATTTACTTGAATACAAGAAAGTACTACATTTTTATTGTTCTTAAGTATTAAAGGCAAAACAAACAACAACTTTTATTTATGAAATGAAGTGCAGTAAAAAGTATGACATTATGCTTCGGAATGTAGTGAAGTAAAGTTTTCCAAAGAAAAACACAGATAAACTACAGATACTTTTAAAATTTACTTGAGTAAAGTAAAAATACTTAACTACTGTCTGCCTCTGCCTCCACAGGGAGGAATGGAAGGCTCAAATAGGTGGATTGTTTATGACCCGCTAGGAAGCGCTCATCCAAGCGACTGCTGGGAGCACGTACCTGTGTTTCCGCCGATTAGTCCAGGCTCAGCCTGGCAGTGGCACGGCTCATCACGTCCAACAGCTCTTCATACGCGGGTGACAAGGGGGAGGCGGGTTGAGATGTAGCATCCACCTCGACCCCTGTCACGTCTAGTTCCTCGGAGCTAGAGCGACCAAGTAACATGCTCCCCGCTGGATTGGAAGAAACCACAGGCTTTCAGATTTAGTTCGAGAGCAACAGAACTCAGTAGCCCCTCACTGCAGAACAAAGATCCAGGGGGTGGGGTTGGATCCACATCTAGAGGGTGGAGATGGTAGGTTTAGGGGAGTCTCTCGCAGTGAGAGTTCCCATTAGAAGGGGAACACCACGTTACAGTAATAAACTTACAACCAATCAGATGTCACTGCTCTATACTTATAAATGTATACATGTTCACATTCATCATAGGAAGTGATAATACCACTTCAGAAGACTTATTAATACATTTTAACTTCTTTTTTTAACCTTTGCATTAATAAATTTTTATTACATTTTAACTTATTTTTAGACTCAATTGACTTTCATTGGAAAAGAACAGTGGGAAGATTTTTCAAATATCTTTTTTTTTTTTTTTTTTTCTGTAGAAGACATAAAAATCATCAAGGTTTGGAACATTTTCATTTTTGAGTGAACTATCTCTCTAAATTGGTAAGTCAAATCAAAAGAGTGTAGGGGAGTCCGGGAGCAATTGCAACATTTTTTTTTTTTTTTTTACATTTTCCTTCATAACTCACAGACTACTTGAAAATACACACGTCATCTTTTGATACAAAAAAAATATATAGGTGCACTAATTCATACAATTGATATATTTTCAATAATAAGGACAAGACTATAATATTAAATTAAATGCAAGAAGTCAGAGAGTTGCAATTACCCCCTTGGTGGGGGCGATTGTAACACTGAAAAATAAGTCATATTAACCCACTGAATCTCAAATAAAAGCCTACCTTAATGTAATCACTTTACTGCTTTAGTAACTAATAATGTTACTTAAGTTTTTTTTTTAGTATATGGTTCAAATTCTTTTAGATTTCAGGCATCATATGCATTCAAAAAGCAAAAGTCTATTTCTATTTTTGCAGAAGACTAGGCAACTATTCTGAGAAAAAATACTTTTCGTACTTAAGTACAATAAATATCACATACTTTAAGACTTTTACTCAAGTAATATTCTAAACTGTGACTTCAACTTCTACCAAAGTAATTTTCTGGTAAGATATCTGTACTTTTACTTGAGTATGGCTTTCAGGTACTTTATACACCACTGCAAATCATCAAAACCTACATGTATGCTAGACCCTATTCCATCTAAGCTACTAAAAGAGGTGCTTCCAGAAGTCATAGATCCTCTTCTGAATATTATTAATTCATCAATGTCTTTAGGATATGTCCTCAAAACCTTAAAATTGGCTGTTATTAAGCCTCTCGTTAAAAAACACAGCTTGATCCTAGAGAATGAGTTAATTAAAGACCAATCTCAAATCTCCCTTTTCTGTCAAAAATACTAGAAAAGGCAGTATGTTCTCAGCTATGTTCCTTCTTAGAGAGAAATGGTATCTGTGAGGATTTCCAGTCAGGATTTAGACCGTATCATAGTACTGAGACTGCTCTCATCAGAGTTACAAATTACCTGCTCTTATCATCCTATCGTGGTTGTATTTCTGCTGCGTTTGATACTATCGACAACAACATTCTTTTGAGTAGACTACAAAATTATGTTGGCATTAGTGGAATTGCATTGTCATGGTTCAAATCTTACTTATCTGACCATCATCAATTCATAGCAGTGAATGACAAGATATCATATTGATCACAAGTACAGTATGGAGTACCACAAGTCTCAGTACTAGGACCCTTGCTTTTCAAACTTTACATGTTACCCTTGGGAAACGAATACATTTTAAAATCTTGCTAATTAATTATAAAGCCCTGAATGATTTAGCTCCTCAATACATTATTGTCCTTCATGTCCGCTGCAAAATTTGGCCATTTGATAATACCTAGAATATCAAAATCAACTGCAGGTGGCAGTTCCTTTTCTTGCATTATTGTCAAACTATTTTCCTGTTTGACACTGTAAAGCTGATTTGACACAATCAGTATTTCATAAAGCGTTGTACAAATAAAGGTGACTTGACTTGACTTGTAGTGATGGTTAACCAGAAGGGATGCTGGGAATTCTTATTTGGGCATCCATTCCACAACAGATGTGAAGGGGGAGGAGAATTTATACATACGTCAGGTTTTTCTATGACAAACACTTCCGCAATGGATACACCTGTGTATCCTCGCTCTTAGCTCCTCTGGAAGCCTCCTCACTCCTCGATCCTCGATCCTCGCCTCCTCGCAGTACAATTAAAGAATCAAGATGTCCTACAAGATGGCTGAGCTCGATCGGTTTCCGGGTCATAAGATGGAGGACGGAGGAACGAGGAAATGAGGAGGGATATTGAGAAGCACCCAGTGAATGGACTGGTCACTGGGGATTGTGACAATACTCCCCCCTCCCAGAAGGTGTGACCTCGCACCAAAACAGGCACAACTGAGGAGTAGAGGGAGGAAGAAACCCGGATAATTTGAGCTAGGGTGGAGCCAACTGAGCAGAAAGCCAACAAGGCGGAGCAGATGGAGCTGAGTAGGGCTGGGCGATAATTTTGACGATGAGTACATTTATTTTTACAGATGTCCATATGAGAAACAATTACCGTCTGAATCAGGCTTAGTCTCCAAAAGGAAAGCACAATCTGTAATATGGGGGTGGTTTGGTTTTCAGATAACAGATACCAATCAAAATACCGTCATTTGCAAGGTGTGCAAGAAGATAATAGCTACAAAGGGTGGTAGCACCACTAATCTCTTTCATCACCTCAAGCAGCATCATGTGCAGTACGAGCAATGCATGAAACTCCATGAGCCATCATCACTAGCCTCGGCCTCTTCATCTGCCGAAAAATCTGGTAGGCCTGTCGTCCCTAAACAAATAAAGCTGGTCGATTCATTCTCTTGCGGTGTGCCATAAGCGAGAAATAGTAAAAAGTGGGAAGAAATTACATCGGCGGTCACGTTTCACATAGCCAAAGATATGATACCTGTCAGTACCGTGGAAAAACCTGGCTTCAAACGGCTGCTAAAGACAATCGACCCCCAATACAATTTGCCTTAAATAGGTTGCGCTCCCGAAACTGTATTTTAAAGTTCGCGAACAGCTGTCACAGAAGCTTTCTCATATAACGCACTTCGCGACCACTTCCGATCTATGGACGAGCTGAACCTGCGAACCCTATAAGTTACGAGTTAAAAGATAAACTTGACTCCCAGTTTAATTATTTCCCCCAGTTGCACAGTGTAAATTGTGAATTGCATGCACTAAAAAAGTTGACAGAATGCACTTTCTGTACTTGTTTTGCACTACTTCAGTTACATATACATGTGTTCATTTAATAAAAAGCAGTAAGTGATCACTTGGTCTAGATTTTTTTTTAACTGCTTAAATTTGCACTAAACATTTTGTATTTACTTTATAACAATAGCTGTTCTATCTAAATTGTTTTTGTTGTTTTTTAATGGGGGCAAAAGAAAATCATGTTTTTTAAATATCTTTTAAAGCATTAAATCTCGTGTAAAGATAGAGTTTGCATATTATAAATTGACTGAGAATATAGAGATGTTTAAATACAAGTGGGGTATTAATAATTGTATTTGTGAGGTAACTTATGATGGTATTCTAAAATTGTATGTTTGAATGTTTTTTTTTTAATATATTTAAAGATTATTAAATCTGTGTTTTATTTAAGAAGAATGTTGTTGTGTTTCTGTTAAAAGGATAGTTCACCCAAAAATGAAAATTCTGTCATTAATTACTCACCCTCATGTCGTTTTTGGGTGAACTAACCCTTTAATGATTCAATAGATTTTTTTTATTGTCAAGTCAAGTCAAGTTTATTTGTACAGCGCTTTTCACGATACAAATCATTGCTAACAAGACATTCAACCTGTTAATTATGGGGCAAATTGCATTGCCTTCCTCACCCTCCGGGCTCCTTGCTATGGTCCTAGGCAGGTGAAAAGGGTTGGAATGTTGGCCTGCTGTTATCCTTGTAGTCCGTCGTGTGACTCCATCTTGGACATGATCCTCTTCACCCCCCGGAACTTGTAAATTAAAGGAGAACTTAAGTCAAAGTCTCTCTCTCACACACACACAGGTTTCTTTTGGTCTAGCAATGGCAGATCCTGTGGCATAAAGTACAATACTTCCACACAAAAGTGTCTTTGCATACATGGAACTGTTGTATATCACTCACAAGAGCCTTGTGCCTACAGCCGAACCACAGCCTAACAGCCTTTTTTTCCAGGTTCAAAATCATTTGGAACAGCAGCAAATGAATGTCTACTGAATAAAAGCAACTTGTTTTTGTATAAAATACCTGCATAGATGCTCCAGTTGGGGATTTTAACCAAACCTTAGAAAGGACGCTGGAGTCCGGAAGTTCCTCGTGGCTTCTACAGGATTAGTTGATTAGCCCTATACTGGAGCTTTCCTCATGAATATTGGGTTACATTACACTCACCCTGCAGGCAAACCTACTGGCTAAAAGGAAGACATTGCAAGCAAATGTCATTATTATGAGAGCATGATTCATGATGATTATAAATGTGGCCTTCCTGGAGGGCTTACCATGCTCAGAAAGGGACAAATGCCGTATTTAAACGATTAATAACATGTATATCCTAATTAAAGGACAAAGGCAGGTGCTGGTGTACAAAATACATAACTCTTTATTCCTTATTACATTTACATATAATGCTAAAACATTTCACAGCATGACAGGTAAAAAGAGAGGGTATAATGTGGACGGGGCAGAGGAGCGTTCACATCGTTATCAGTGTGTGATTATCAGCTCACAGAACATGGATTTTCAAGATTAGAGTTCGGCTCAAATGGGTCGTGCGACTTCACATTATGATGCGTCTCCTGATTGCAGCTTCGCGGGTTAAGGCTTACGAAACTACTGCCTAAGAATATACAGGTCGAGACGTGATCTAAGAGTATTTATTGTGCTAAGGCTGACAAATCCTGCAGTTCCTAACGTGAATGAGCTTTCAGATGTACCGAACCTGTGAAGTGAGCCACATATTGCACACACAAAGAATCAACAGCTCATCTAACAGCCTGTCCTAACTGCGTATTCATATCAGCTAGAGGTTTCTAAAAAGGCCAGGATGTGGCCAGAAGCACTGCAGTAATTGCAGTAATGAATCATGTAAACTTTGACAGTGGCCGATTACAGTGCATGTTTTTTTTTTTTAAGGCTATTTTGACAAAAGCATCACAAGTGTTTATGAAGTGCTTATAAACGGTCTCTTCTAGAGATTTGTACTTGGCAGTTAACGACAGCACAGATACATGAGGAAACGAGGGCTGTGTTTTTGGGAGGATATAAAAGAGGGCTACGCTGTGTCTCAGCGCTAATAAGAGCTCAAGATCCATTCGGCCTGGAATAAAGCACTGCGCACTCATTTTCTGAAACAACATCTTGTATGTGTGGAAGGCAGTGAGCGCAGTGTGTGTGTGTGTGTGTGTGTGTGTGTTAGTCGTCGTCACAAGCTTGTGGCAGAGCTGCTCATATGCAGAATTACTGTTTTCTTGATGTATTTCTACACAGTGTCATGTGTTTGTGTATGACTTCAGGATGCCCAGTGTTCTGCGGGAGCGTTTGTCTTCATCACCGTACGTGTGTGTGTCTCTACGCCAGCGTGTAATCAAACTGGCCCTTCTCGAGTCCGTCCAGACCGTCGGCCCAGGTGGAGGTGGGCATGCTGCGGTAGGGGTCCAGCAGGATGCGGAAGCAGCGCACGATCAGCATGCAGAGGAAGACAAAGAGGAAGATGACGAAGGCAAAGGTGGTCTTCTGCTCCAGGGTCATGCTGGCGCCCGCCACAGGAACCCGAGTCCGTCAGCCCAGGTGGAGGTGGGCATGCTGCGGTAGGGGTCCAGCAGGATGCGGAAGCAGCGCACGATCAGCATGCAGAGGAAGACGAAGAGGAAGATGACGAAGGCAAAGGTGGTCTTCTGCTCCAGGGTCATGCCGGCGCCCGCCACAGGACCCCCCGTCTGGAGGGAGGAGGTGAACGGCTCGGCCTCCATCAGCCAGGAGATCTGCAGCGGCTCGTCCCACAGCAGACGCTCACGCATCCTCACGCGCAGGGGCCCCACATCCTCCACATGGACCTCATCTACACACACACACACACAGACTGAATGATCAAACCTGTGACGCATGATTCGTTTCCACTATAGCTTTCTCACTAAATAGCTGCAGTAACTGTCAAACCCAAGCAGAAACGTGATAGAAGTCTACTTGGAAAAGTGACCTAAGACGGATACAGTTGTTTGGTGGCATGCTTCAACTCCCTTCATCAGTCTTGAGTGTTTTCTGAGGTTAACGGTTAGTTGGCAGTATGTATCCTCCGATTGTCCTGATGGCCACATTTTCACAGGATTACGTAGATTTGCACACACAATAAACGAGTCAATTAGTCATGATGGGACACATCATGGAAAACACATTGGCTCTGCCAAACAAGTCGACAAATCAAAATGCTTTTAAAAACATGTCTTGTTGAGATTAGATTTCATGTATATTAGCAGGCATTCCTTTAAAAGATCTAATTCACACATTCTACATAGCAAACAAACAGATCCCAGAATGGACAGGCAGTGAAGGTCACTGTGCTACTTCAGATGAATCAGTAAAACAGTACATGAAGAAACAAACATGTTTTTTTCTAGCATTTTCATTGTGGCTAAGAATATACCTCGTTTCCACATGAAGTTCTGTAAAAAGAAGCTAAGTTTCATGGACACAGTCTAAAATCTGGCTTGATGCTTGTCAACTTTAAACTAAACATCCAGCACATGACCCATTGTTGGTCAAAACTTCTGCCTTTATTTGAAGTGCAAACAATTACAAACAGCTTGTCTTTTTGTTAAAAGTATTTAATCTGTTGGATATTTCTCTCCATTTTCCTCATAGGAATGAATGAGTGCTATTAGGGTTACAGTGCTATATCGGTTTCACAGTATATCATGGTATGAAAATATATGGTTATAATAACATGTACACTTACTTACCTGCGGTACTGACAAAAGGATGAAAATGAACCTGATGAAAATTACCTTACTGCAATTGAAGTGTTTGTATCAAAGTTTTATTTGAGTGTTTATTATATCTGAAGTAATGGCAGTTAAATGTAACAGTTTGGCATCTGTTGTTATTTTTAACAACAGATGAAATTAATGAGAGGGTTTCCTGTATAGTTTACAGCATTAGAAGGGAAAGCTTTTTCCGCCTTTTTCAACAGTTGTAGCACTTGCTTTTTCAAGACACGTAAAAGTTTTAAAAACTCAAGGAGGCATTACTGATGTATTTTATGTATGTCCCTGTTGAAAAAAACAGCATATTAGGTATGTTTTGACGCTGGGATGCTGGTTTATGCTGGTCCTTTGCTGGTTTATGCTGGTCATGTGCTGGTTTATGCTGGTCCTTTTGCTGGTTTATGCTGGTCATGTGCTGGCAAAGGACCAGCATAAACCAGCAAAAGGACCAGCATAAACCAGCAAAGGACCAGCTTAAACCAGCAAAGGACCAGCTTAAACCAGCAAAGGACTAGCTTAAACCAGCATCCCAGCGTCAAAACATACCTAACCAGCATATGCTGGTTTTTTCAACAGGGTAGTAGAATAAAACATGAAAATATCTTGAGCTTGTGTTCATCACAGACCTTATGTCAGGCCTTTAACCAAATACTCATTCAAAAACCCATTGACTTTGGGGTGAAGGACATAGAAATGCTAACATGCTAACTCTGTTTTGGCCTACAAGAATGTGTCATCCCTGCAGCACTTATTATACACGTGGAAGTATTGAAACGCAATTGGATTACAGTGTTCTTTACAGTCCATCTACACCCTCAAAAGTTCCTTTAACAATGCGCTTTTTCTCAGCACTGGGCATTGCAGCCAATGTTGAATGCATGACCAGAGTTTGATTCAGGGCAAGCTCACGTAATCACCAAATCTGCTCATCATAACCAACATATGCAGACACAATGTAACAATGTCATTATAAAGTATAGATGGTTTCAGTGTTCATAAGAAGAGTTTTGGTCGAACTCTCACTGAACTGAAGTAACTGACAATTCTTTAAAGCGGTGCATTGTTGCTCTTCCTACGTAACATCCAAATCAGTGACATCATGTAACCTGCCGGACATACTCGATACTAAAAAAGACACTGATCCTCAGGTGGCTTTCTGTGCACGCGATCAGAGACGGAGCGAAACATGGACAAGCATAGGCTACTTTGGGCTTTGGGTGTGCGTTTAAACGAACAAATACACACACAAAAACGGTTCGTCAAACTGTCCATCTCTGCAAGTTTTCCCTTAAACGCAGTCAGTTATGTCTTAAGTGAACATAAACATTTTGGGAAAGAAATCAAATGCTTGTCAGTAAATTAGATCTGTACATTTGGTCTTAAAGTGACAGCAGCCTAAGAAACCTGCTGCTGTCTCTGTCATTTAATGTTAATCAAACAACAAAAGGAAACGAGAGAATCATTTACTGCTCTTCACTGAATAACTTTAGTAACTTTAATAAGAATCAATGTATATTTAATTCATACAGTGAAGACTATGCAGTGTTATTTTACATTTGATTACATTATTGAATTGCTGTACAGTAGGCTTTATTTTAAGCAGGCTAAATTGTTTATTTAATTTGTATCTTTTTCTATTGTATTTCTTCTTTTTCATTGTTTTACTGACTGTTTCAGCTCACTGTTGTTTGTTGAAAATGAAACTGCTCTGAAAGAACAGATTGGGTTGGGGGTCATTTTGGGGTGTTTATGAATGCACGTGTAAGGACCACGCAATTGGCCCAACGGAGGTATCCAACGGTGGCTGAAGGTTTCCTGCGTGTTCAGTATTTTCTGTGCGCAGTTATTAAATTTAAGTTAAATTCTAATCTGACTCCATTTTATTGTGACCTCGAATTTAAATTGTCAAACGAATTAGTTGTTTGTCCATTTATTCTTCTTCTGACATTTGATTATTCTATTTGACTCTACTTTATATTTTACTCAATCATTCTCGCGCCGACCGGTGTACGTGGATCTCACGGTCACAAACTCTCCAGTCTGATCATTAGTCAGAGGTTATGACTACTATTGAATAGTGGTTCTGTTTAGCCCCCTATAGTCACCTGTGTAACCAACTTAGTTAAAGCTCAAACATTAATCAGAGGTTATGTCTAGCACTATGAAATACGCTAATACTTCAATAGCATTTTTATCTAGCCCCCTATAGTTAATCTAACTATATAACAACTTGAATAAAGCTGAGTCAATAACCAGAGGTTATGGCTAGTACTATGAAGTATGCCGAACCATGCTTACTAGTACTTCGATAGTATTTTGTCTAGCTGACTACATCTACATCTGACTACAGAAGCCCCTGATCTTCTTGCAACATTCACTTAAGTACTCAGACCAAGACAAACATCCTCCAAATGGAGACAGGAACTAACCATTGGAATTTGCATTGATCAAGTCCTAGACGTGGAGAGTTTACACCTTTTGGGGACAGATGGTAATTTGCATGAAAGACACTGGGAAATGACACACCCTCTACAGTGAGCAACATATCTCTAAACTCTTAGGATCTGTATTACCTTTTAGTCTACTTAGACCATTGTACCAGTCGACTTTCCAGACTATTCAAATGATTCCAAACATGACTGTGAGCATGACTGAGCTTTTCCCACATCTTCTGTCAGTGAGATGTCGAGACGGATGTCTCTATGTTAATACACTGTGTGTGTATATTGTCCGTATCTCAGAATATCAGTGTCTGAGGTTCTTCAAGTCTTACACACTGATAGGGGCCCCTGACAAAGCTTTGCTTAGGGCCCCTAGAAGTCTAGGACTGGCACTGTGGTTGCATCCAACTTTCATTAAAAGTCTGTTTACAAAGCTTGTATGCAATTGTGGCATAAATAATTAAGCCCATACTAACATGATCAGGCACTTCATTAAAAATAAACAGCCATTTCCCAAAGGTTAGAATCCTTCAGAAGGTCAGCAGAAACCATGTTCTTCCACAGCTACGAACTAGAAAACATTGCAGAAATCTAAATCTATTTTTATCCATATGAATCTGTTGTAGTATCACTAACAGCTTCACTAACATGCACCAGTTGGTGGTCAAAGAGGCCTTGATGAAGTAGGTGTTGATCTGTGTCTGTCTGTGCAGACAGTCTTATGATTGATATATTCAACCTTATTACGTAATAAAAACCCAGATGAAGAAAATGAGTCATTTTGGCAGCTTGGTTTCAACGAAAGCCAGATTTTGATTAACAAGGAAGTTCTGAGTTCTGAACCGTACAGTATGTTTTTATAGCACGATCACTTGTTAAACATCAAAAGATCAATGACGATTTGATTTCTCAATTCGTGACCCCAGATTTGTGAATGCTCAAATAGAAGAGTCCACTAGGTAGTGCACACGTGTCGAATGCACCCATCTGTGCTCAGTGCTGGGCAGTAACTGCTGACATGTAATCTGCATTATGTAATCCGTTTCCAAAAATGAACTAGCTGTAATCAGATAATATTGCATTTTAAAATAATCATGATCAGATTACAGTTAGTTTTTTTATTGATTACTTGATTACACATTAACCACACAGGGCTTGGCAGTTCATTTACTGATTCTCCCTAATTATCCTTTTTTCAGATTTTTTTTTAAATTCTAAAAAGCATTTGGATGCTTGTTTTCTCAACGTTGCATTTTTAATCCTCAGATGACTAATGCTATATGCACTTTTCTAACAGATATTTCAAGATAACATTGTAAATTCAACAAGTTGTGTGGTGATTATATCAAATTAACATTGTTTAACATATTTAATGTACAGTATATGCATAATAAACATATTTAATGTAGTTTTGAAATCTGTGCCAAGCGATAAATGAGACCGTTGACAGATTTAGATCGTTAGTTGAATTTAGTTTTGCCTCATTATGGATGATACTATTTAAGATGCTAATGAAGTTCATTAACAAATGTTTTACCTTTATCTGCTCTCGATCAGGTGAGGAGCTGAAACTGTTAATAACTTATTTCACTGCAGACAGTGCAGGGCATTGATTGGTGTCGTCTGTGGTCAGATCTATAAACTATTAAAACCAGTCAAACAAAACAAAATCTACCACAGCCTTCATTTCTGACCTCTGGAACACAAAAATATAGCTGCTGAGCTCTATTAAAGGTCACAAAATGGACAGTCTACATCCGGGAAATATTTAGTACATACAAGAGGAATATGGAATGTGTGATGCTCCAAAAATCTGTATATTCAATGGCTGAAAGTTTCCTATAAGAAGTGGTGAATAAATGCAAATTTTACTGCAGTAAGGGGAAGCAGGAGAGAGAGAGAGAGATGTAGTGTAGTTCACTTCAGTAGTGTGTAATGCAGAAGTCACTGCGTCTCTATTAACAGCCGAGATGAACAGTTCGGCTCATGTGCCATCTGTCCAAATTACTCATATGCAGATTTTAGTGTAGAGACATGGACTTCAACTGCAGTTTACATGAAAACAGAAGAATCTGAAAGTGATCTGCATAAGCATACCACACACACACACACACACACACACACACACACACACACACTCACTCACTCACTCTCTCACTCACTCACTCACTCACTCACTCACTCACTCACTCACTCACTCACTCACTCACTCACTCACTCACTCACTCACTCACTCACTCACTCACTCACTCACTCACTCACAGAGACACACTCACTCACTCACACACACACACACA
>NW_015645128.1:260788-262876 GCF_001515625.1 Sinocyclocheilus rhinocerous
CTCACACACACACACACAGACACACACACACTCACTCACACACACACACACATACTATTATCATTTTGCATTATTAACACACTATTTTCCTATTTAATGCTGTACAGTTGCTTTGACACAATCTGTATTGTTAAAAGCGCTATATAAATAAAGGTGACTTGACTTGACACACACATTCACCACATAAAGGTATGTGTAATTATGATTATAATTTATATCACTGCAAACTTTCTGATTTAACTTTTAATGACTTTTTTCCTGGTTGATTGTATTAATATGCAAGCAAAATAAGAATAAAAAGCAGGTTGTGGTTAACACACACACACACACACACACACACACGTAGTGTTACGGTGAAAGTTGCTGCATGAGATTTCAGACTCATAACCGCGAAAAGAAACAAATGACCTGATCAACTATCCATTAGTCTGCATTCCTTCATGCTTTCACGCTTGACCTATCCTTCGGGTGAATGTATATCTCACACTGATTTAACTGCAGGGGTTTATCAGGACGACAGAGAAACGCATAATGGATCATAGTGAGACACGTGAACTTGTGCTGAGGCGACACCCTTTTACTGCAGTCAGGTGTAAGGTGAACTAGTGTGCTCTTCTGCAGTGTCTCATCTCCAGCGACAGCGCTCTTCTATGGAAATAAGAGCGTTATTGATCTGCAACAATCAATGGATCAGCACTGAATGTCAACCATCTGCTTGTGTCATGATCGATCAACAAGTGAAATGACAACTCTCCACACAAACAGCAATCGACTACAATGAAATAATCAATCACATATCGATTAGATATGCAGATGACCACTCGTGAATGATATTTCATGATATTTGACTCGCACCTTTGTCTCCAAGTGAGAATGTGTTTCCACAGTTACAGTCAAATCCAGCGGAATTCATCTATTCTAGCGTCACATCCACATCAGTCCACAGACGGCGGACAGCGAGCCGACACCGAACGATTCACCTGTCAGTTAAAATACTACTGCTTCGTCTTGTAGAAGCGTGAACGCGACGCTGCGGCGCACACACATCGCGCCTCGCGCCTCAGCTCAGCTCAGCTGTGTGTGCTGTGCGCGCCTGAGTCAATCTTGTCGTGGTGTTGGTTCCGAACCGAATTGATTCATCTGAATGAATCGTTTCGGTCTGAACCGAACTCTTAGATCTCTTATTTAAGGTAGCAGTCACCAAACCCACTATTCTTTATTTATTTATCCATTTATTTTATTTCATTTTTTAATTTATTTATTGTTTACTTAATTGCACCCCCTCTGAAGCGACTTAATGATTTATTTAAAATATTTGGAACAGTTCAAAGGAATCGATTCGCTAAAATGAAGAATTCCCAGACTGAATTTGAAGCGTACTTAAAAATGAATGAAGAAAATTAAGAACTATTCATTCTGCAACATTCTGCAATTTATCTCCTCAAGGTCAATTGGTATTTCCAAAAAAAAAAAAAAAAAGATTTTAAAACTAAGTAGATTCTATGGTACGCTATTAAGACGTGCAAACCTGCAAATGTTATCTTAGGGAGCTATTTCTACCTGATCTAACCCATACATTTAATGTTATCACTGTAACCTAATGTTGCGTGATTAGGTTAATATTTTGGGTTGAATAAAATAAAAAAAATGAGATGTTACCACATGAGAAATTGCACATATTCAATGAAGAAAAACACTTAGGTGCACTAAGCAGTAAGCAATATTTGAAAAACGCTTGTGACCACAGTGTCGGACCGAGTCCCAAAACATACTCGCTGCCAATCAGCAGTAAGGGGCGTGTCTAGTGATGAGCGGGAGAAGAGAGCGCTCAGTGAGCGCACAGGACGGATATGGACCTTTTTCACATTTCCAGGGCTGCTTCAGCCCCGACAAAAACGGTGCAAAACGTGTTTTAAACGGAAACGGTGGTGCGTTGAACACTGTTCTGATGATGCAAGAGTTGCAACTATGGCAGCTGAGAAGGCCATTCTTTGTGTTATTTTTGAAGAATTTTCGGAGCCTGATGAAATCGGTATAAATACGTGTTTAATACTGCAAAATACGCTCGATGTTACAGTCACTGCCCTT
>NW_015645128.1:263420-270076 GCF_001515625.1 Sinocyclocheilus rhinocerous
TCATTATTGCTGATCTCTGTTGTTGTGCTATGATATTGTAATATTTACCATTATATAATCAGAGGGGTATAGAAAAGTTTATAAAAGTGTCACTCCATAATACAATAGCAAAATATATAAATATGTGTAGTATTTTTATGTTACATTAATCAGTATTTAGCACACCTTCCTAAGGAAAGGATATGGACCAGAAGACATTGCAATTACTAAATGATATTTAGACAGACTTAAAGAAGTTCCAGATCTATACTTGTGCTCTTATTATTTTAGTTATTTTGCCTTTAATGTAAATAAGCATGTGCAAACAATATACTTGCTCTTGTGAATTTATTTTGATGTTAATTACATTGTGCGAGCTGTCTCTTTAATACCGCGTGGTTTATATACATGCTGCTGCTGATTGGCTGACATGTTTGACACACCCACCAAACAAGAGAAAACGCATCTCAAACCCTGTTGCACACCGTTTCCAGGAAACATGTCGTTCAACCCGGAAACCGTAGCAAAACGGTGCACACCGGTTTGAGCTTGAACTTGCCCCAGGTTTCTCAGCAGCGGAAGTCGTCATAGTTGGGTTAACTTGAAGAGCAGTGAATGGGAGACTACCACAGATATAGTTTTTGCATTCCCATTTGCTCAAACAGCAACAGAAAAACTCCACGATAGTGTTTTCATGACTTTCAAATTAAGGAAAAAAATTGAGAGACTGATAACGGCAGTCAGAAGAGAGAACGATGTCACATTTACCGTCCCTCCCAGAGACGCTGCATTAAAAACACCCTCGCATTAGTGTTAACTGTTTTTTTGTAATTTGATACAAAGGTGATATAATACAAAGAATAGTGTTATAAATGTAGATACATTTAAAAACAAACAAATATGAAAAACGTTCGAGGATTTATGAAGCTTGTGAAAAAGGGTCCATTAGCAGCAGTGCAAACGAATAGACTAAAATTTATAATCATTTATAGTGCAATTCTCTCTTAAATTTAGCTGTTGTGTAATGTTGGTATATGAACAAATATATAATTAAGTAATATATCAGCCTCACTGCTGTCAGTAGAAGCTTTAGGCAATCAGACTTACATTCATTTCCAATGGATTTGACATTATGCAAATATAATGAACTGAAATAAATGTGCTTGTTTCTGTTTTGCAAACAATTTGTTTTTTATCAGACATCAATCGAGTCTTAATTTAATTAAATGACTTAATGTGCGTGCATGATGGAGCGCATCGAGCGCAATTACATTAACTGAAATATGTATTTTAATATATACTATATTTGTTGTCAGCCATCAAATTTACCCTGAGTTTTATTCCTTAAAAGAACATTAAATGTAATGAGATTACAATAATGAGTGCCTTTAAAAGACTGAAAAACTTAAGGCAAACCTTTCTATTATTTATTTATTTATTTATGTTAGCAAATACTAGAGTATTCTTGTGGAAATTTCTAATACCATTAATACTCCTGCTTACCATACTGAAACTGTGACCCCAAAACCGCAATACGTACCGAACCGTAAGAAACTTGAACTGCTACACCCCTAATATTTATATAGATGGTATGCATCATTAAACCATATAATAATAATAAATATTCAATCCCAATTACAAAGGTATAGATATAATTATCCAATGCAAGTCACCTATGTAGATCTAAGATTTCAAGATGACTTAAAGCATGTTCAGGGTTCATACAAGAATGGAGATCCTGCATCCTTTGTAACAGTTTGTTTGTGTGTGTGTGTGTGTGTGTGTGTGTGTGCGTGCGTGCATGTGTGTGTGTGATGCAGGCTAGGTCACATTCGATGGTACAGTCAAATTGTGAATTTTGTAGTTGATCGATAGAAGTGCCTGCACTTCAGATCAAACTATTTTGATAATATTTCTGTTAATAATGATATGTTGGGAAACCAGCGGGCCCTCTGGTTTGCCAACCATCCCAATAGCATTCAGAAAGTTGAAATCTTTTGAATTTTAATGGTAGATCTGCCTCTGCATTCAGAATTTTACATCATCGATTTGTGACGGTAGCCATGCATATGTGTTATGTTTCCCATGAGTTGGCAGAGAGCTGTAAATAGTTTATGTCATGTGTGTCTTTCTTAGACTGTCATCATTGGATTAATTCTACTGTCCTATGTGTGTGAAACTATTAAGTTCTGTTAGTGTGAAGATGGACAATAGATCTTAAGTGGAGTGACATGTTAGGAATCTAAGCCATCATTGTTTTCTATGATGTGTAGTGTTCAGCCTGTTTACACTGGGAGGCCATGTAGATATTTGTGTAGTTCAACTGTGAGGTTTGAATAGCCCCTTCATGTGTCTTCACACCCATCTCCCGCATTTCAGGTTATGTCCTAACAATTCCGTTGTCCTGGCTTGACGCAGGTGGGATCAGGCACCTTCCTGGTATCTGTACTCCAAGGAATTGCAATGGTCAACCTGAGATAGAAACAAAGACCGAGAGAACCACAGTTCATTTTCAAGTCTTCATCAGTTTCACGTTCAGACATGTGGAATTATTTTAACAGCATCATCATCATCATGTATTGTAATTTTAATTCCAGATGTCACATGAAACTGAGTCTCATTGGTCGGATCTGAAATACTGCTGCTGTTTCAGTGCAGTCTGAGTGTGTAACACCTGAAGTTGCTCTTGCAGTTGAGCCTTCACAGTCTCCTGTGTCATGAGCATTAGGGACCCCAGTTCAGCTGGGGGAATTTTCTAGATTAATCAGTATTTTTATCACCCATATCATCATTAACTTATTAACCAATGCCCATGACTTTACTTTCAGTTGCTCTCATTAAAATCAGATATGTGGGCAGAAATTAGTTCACCTGTTGTCTATTTAGCAATTGTAGTTTTATGGTGTTGTTCACACACTCGTTTGGCGCAGAACTCTGTGACCCATGAGGACTGTGGTATTTCTGTCTGATGTTTAGTATTACACACCCCCATTTCATTATTTTACTAGTAAATTTAGAAGATGCAAACAAAGGTAAGGAAGTTACAGTTTGATCCTGTTGTTGGAACAGGGAGCCAGCCTGAGAATGTGAGTATGAGGTGTGATCTGGCTTAAAATACTTCCACACCAATGTTTTTTTTGTTAAGGAGCATGATAAAGTGCAAGGTTCAGAGGTATTGAATTCTGTTGAGGGGAAAGCATTTTCATTGTTAAAGGGATACTCCACCCCAAAATGAACATTTTGTCATTAATCACTTACCCCCATGTCGTTCCAAACCCGTAAAAGCTTCGTTCGTCTTCGGAACACAATGTAAGATATTTTGGATGAAAACTGGGAGGCTTGTGACTGTCCCATTGACTGCCAAGTAAATTACACTGTCAAGGTCCAGAAAAGTATGAAAAGCATCGTCAGAATAGTCCATTTTGTGAACATCCAGCCCAAGCCTGGGAAAAAATCTGTCCTGTACAACAAGCTCGCTTTTCCAGGGTCCACAAATCCTTCCCTGCCATTGTCATTCCAGGCAGACACGCACCACAGAGTCGGGTCTGATTTTAAAACTGGATGAAGTGCTCTGAAGTACTCAAAAACATCAGGGGCCACCTGGTGAAATTGATAAAACATACCATCAACAAAATAAAATAATTCACCATTCACCCTAATTTATCAATAATTCAAATATATATATATATATATATAAACACACACTCGCATATAAAATGTGAATATATACTCTTTTCTTCTTATTTTTCATTATTCTATTTTAAATAAATTATTTTTGAGAATCTTTTTTACTTTTTATTGTTAATTGTATTTCTTAATCATCTGTTATGTATGCACAATATACACATAAAACTATTGTCTTTGAATATAGCACATGTTGATGATCATAGGAACCTTTTTTTTTCTTTGTTTTTTTTTTAAGAAAAAAATAATAATAAAAATGGTTCCTATGACCAAGGCAAAAGTGTGGAAAAGAAAACAGAAAATAGTTTTACTCCTTGTCTACCATAATTAAATTTTGGATTAACTTATTTTTTATTATATTTTTTTTTTTTAAATTTACGAGAATCTTTTTTTTTTTTACTTTTTATAATTTTATTTCTTAACCATCTGTTATTATCAACTTGAAGGGTTACTCCACCCCAAAATGAATTTTTTTTTCATTAATCACTTACCCCCATGTCGTTCCAAACCCGTAAAAGCTTTGTTCGTCTTCGAAACACAATGTAAGATATTTTGGATGAAAACCGGGAGGCTTGTGACTGTCCCATTGACTGCCAAGTAAATTACACTGTCAAGGTCCAGAAAAGTATGAAAAGCATCGTCAGAATAGTCCATCTGCCATCAGTGGTTCAATCTGAATTTTTTGAAGTGACAAGAAAACAAAAATAACGACTTTATTCAACAATTTGTCTCCTCTGTGTCTCTCTGCATAACCATAGCGCCATTTTGGAGAATAACCGCTGGACACAAGCAGCGTACGCTCTTCTGTGTCAGCCGCGACACAAGGATACGTTTTCTACGTGTATTTACGCTTTGATTTGAACGAAAACAGTGCATCCGTGTGTCGCGGCTGACACAGCATATGCAGTTTGCGTACAGTGGATACTCTCCAAAATGGCGCTACGGTGAAGCGGAGCAAACGAATTGTTGACGAATGATTGACGAATTTTTGTTTTCTTCGCGTACAAAAAGTGTTCTCGTAGCTTCATGAAATTCAGATTGAACCACTGATGGCAGATGGACTATTCTAACGATGTCTTTCATACTTTTCTGAACCTTGACAGTGTAATTTACTTGGCAGTCGATGGGACAGTCACAAGCCTCCCAGTTTTCATCCAAAATATCTTACATTGTGTTCCGAAGACGAACAAAGCTTTTACGGGCTTGGAACGACATGGGGGTAAGTGATTAATGACAAAATGTTCATTTTGGGAGTATCCCTTTAAGACAATTGTGAATCACACTGTGGCCACATGGCAATTGTATGCTCCTGTACATGGTTTAACTGCAGCTATATGGAAAATAGCAGAGTGTACCACTCAGGAGACAAACAAATTCTACAGACAATTCCAGTATTACAGTTATTCTAATTTACACATGGTCTAGAATGCATAGCATCTACAACCTTTAACCTAAGTGTTTCACACACTTAATATACTTCAAGCGAAATTGAAGAACTGATGTGGTGTCATTACGAACAAAATCCGGCCAAAACGAAGTTCGTTTTGTGTTCGTTTTGGGAGTTCGAAACTGCTTGCCAAAGCGAACTTTCAGGAAAAGTTAGTTTCGGCTGCAAAACACATTCATACTACCATTGGTCCGTGACGATTACGTCATAGGAGGTCTGCGCTGAGGCTCCGCCTTCTTTTACACAGAACTCTTCTCTGGGCAGTGTTGCCAGGGTCGCAGTTTTCCCGCAATTGGGCTATTTTGAAAATCCAGTCGCGGGAAAAACTTCAGAGTTTTGATTGCGGTTTTTTGGGCTACTTTTATAATGTACCGTGGCTGCCTAAAGTGTACCTATAGACAAAGAAAAATTAAAATAGATCCTTTTAGTAATGTGTATTATACTTGGAATATAGCCAATACCTGGCAACTTAAGAACGGAGAAACGGATGTCACATCACAAACTATTAGCCTACGTGTTCACCCAGAGTGTAGATGTAAAGGCTTTTACAGCAGAAATAAACACGACAGCCAGTCAAAGCATGTCGCTTATAAGTCTGCATGTTCCCTATCAAGTTCAGTCTCGAGCTACCCACTATATAAGCTGGCGCTCAGCGTCATTACCTCAGAATCTTTCTCCTTCACGAAGCAAGCATCGAAGACTTCTACTCATCGCTATTTTCTTCTCGCCATTGACAACGCCCTAAGAGGATGCCGTTCGCTTTAAGTTCCCCTTTGGCGATCCGGCAAGAAGACAGGATGTCCCTTAAGGAGTGCTGTGTGTGCGGGGGCCCGATTGAGCTCCCTGATGTACACAACGCAAGTGTCTCTGTGAAGAAATGACAGTCAAAGCCCTTTGTGCTAGGATTTCCGTGATCCTGAACTGCGCGCCAGCTAATCCCTTGCCTCCGCCCCCCATCGCCATCAAGCCACGGGAGGAAAGGCCGAAGCAGCCATGTGCAGTAGGCCTCTCTGATGAATG
The DNA here is from genome assembly GCF_001515625.1 of Sinocyclocheilus rhinocerous. Lineage (NCBI taxonomy): Eukaryota > Metazoa > Chordata > Actinopteri > Cypriniformes > Cyprinidae > Sinocyclocheilus > Sinocyclocheilus rhinocerous. Next base: position 269,551 of record NW_015645128.1, read on the forward strand.
CATGTCGACTCAGTTCCTGCATGATCATTGCTCATGTCACGAATCCGGTCTGTGGCCTTCCGTCCGACTGCCACCAGAGGTCGCCTTCTGATTATATTGACTCTCACACTACACAGACTTCCACATGTCACCACGGACTACATTTCCCATACTCCATTTCACTGATTACGTTTACACCTGCAGCTAATTACACCCACTATAAGAATCAGTCTCAAACAACCATTCACTGCCGAATATTGTTCGTTGATAGCTACTTTACGAAGCCTGTTTCTTGATTTCCTGTTTCCTAGTCTAGCCTAGTCCTGTCATAGTTTTGCCTTATCTGTTTTCTGGTCCTTTGATTCTCGCCTGTGTATATTGGATTACCCGTTTGCCTGACCCTGTCTTGGATACTGTTTGCCCCAGCCTGGACTATTGCTCGTGTTTACAGATTACCCCTTTTGTCAAGCCCTCTGGATTACGTTCACCGATCGATGACCCACGCCTGCCCTAGGAATACTCTTTGTCTTGCCTCATTCATGTCTGT
>NW_015645128.1:275220-290989 GCF_001515625.1 Sinocyclocheilus rhinocerous
AATCAGGTAAAGCTTCAAGCGTGAAATGGGTGTAGGCTAACGTTACATGACTTTATAAATATTTGACATTCAATTATCATTCAGAGTATATCTATTTCAATGTGCAGCTGTCACGAATCCTGTCCATGAACTTCCATCCACTTGCCACCAGAGGTTGCCCTCCCATGATATTGACTCTCACACCACACAGACTGTTACACATCACCCTGGACTACATTTCCCATGCTCCATTGCACTAATCACAAGCTCACCTGAAACCAATCACACACAGCTGCTACCAATTACACCCACTATAATAATCAGTCTCAAACAACCATTCACTGCGAGTATTGTTTAGCACATATCACTGTTCGTTGATAGCTACTTTACGGAGCCTGTTTATTGATTTCCTGTTTCCTTGTCTAGCCTAGTCCTGTCATAGTTTTGCCTTGCCTGTTTTCCGGTCCTTTGATTCTCGCCTGTGTATATTGGATTACCCGTTTGCCTGACCCTGTCTTGGATACTGTTTGCCCCAGCCTGGACTATTGCTCGTGTTTACAGATTACCCCTTTTGTCAAGCCCTCTGGATTACGTTCACCGATCGATGACCCACGCCTGCCCTAGGAATACTCTTCGTCTTGCCTCATTCATGTCTGTTTGCTGTTTATTGACCCATGCCTGTTTGTGACCACACCTTTGAATAAAGCTCTGCATATTGATCCGCACGCTTCCTCTCTTCTCTCCGTAACAGCTCAAGAGAGCCACCTGTTTCTTACACTGAGCCCAGCCTCCGCCCCTCAGGAGATGCACGGGACCTGGCCTCGTTTGGTGTCTGCAACCTCTGGTTCGGGTGACTGATTGGCCTGCATGGAGTCGGAGGCCTCCCACAGTAAGGTGTGCGAGCCCCCGGCACAGATTGATGAAGAGTTGGTGAAAATCCTGTCTAAGGCTGTACAGGACTTGGGTCTTGATTGGTCGCCCCCCGAGCAACCAGCTAAGAACAGGTTGGACATGCTGTATCTGCAGTCGGGCCGCCAGGTTGCCGCCCCCCAGAGACCCTCTCCCTTTTTCCCTGAGGTCCACGAGGACATCATGCGGTCTTGGCACACCCGCTATTCGGCCCGACCCCAAGCCGCGGGATCGCGTATGCTCACCTCTGTCGACAGAGCCGACCACTGGGGTTAGACTAAGTCGCCGCCAAGCAGCGTCTGCGATCCACACTATGGCTGTTCTCCAGGCTTTTAAAGCCAAAATGCTGCATGCATTGGATGAGGAGGGGCCGGACTCCGCCTCCTTCAAAAAGCTGCATTAGGCCACTGACTTGGCACTCAGAGCCACGAAGAAGACGGCCCAGGGAATCGGCCGCTGTATGGGCAGTCTCGTCACGCTGCAGCGGCATCTTTGGCTCACGTTGACGGACATGAGGGAGTCGTAGAAGGTTCAGCTGTTGGATGCGCCCATATCGCCGCTCGGCTTGTTTGGTGAGGCCGTGGGCTCGTTTTCTGAGAAGTTTTTGGAGGCCCAGAAACAGTCTAAGGCGATGAGCCACTTCCTGCCGAAGAGAGGCTGCACCTCCGCTACTCTCCAGATCTTCTTCTTTGCAGCGTTCAAAATGGCGTGAAAGACCGCCGCCTACTTCTTCCTCAGAAAAGAGCGAGGGTGGATCCGGAGCCAGCCGTGAGACCAAAGGCGAGGCAGTTCCGGTATCTGATGAAGATGTGGCCCCGTCCCTCGAGTGCTGTGCCAGATCCACAGCAGTGTTCCTGACAGGGGTGGTCTGACGGGGAAGTGGCACCCTGGAGAGATGGACGATGAGCCGCTTCGCAAGAGATTTCGTCTTGCTATGTTTCACCTGCCTGTCCCCTCGCATGTTGCAGGCGACAGAGGGAAATGTTTGTTGTCAATAAAGTTTGCACTAAAACAAAAACCAAACACTGTTCAGCAAAAGAGCTCTTTTCCCCCTCACGATTGTTCCCAATCGCGTGTAATAAGCAGTGTAACGGATGTCTAAATATGGTCATAAGACACTGTTGGTTAAGCGGAACTAATTATGGCGGAACCGTTTTACCGGGAGTTATAAAATGGACGCACAGTCGCACACAATACACAATGTAGTGATGGGAAGTTAGGATCATTTTACCGACTCGGACCTTTGAGTCTCGTTCAGCAAAATGAACGAATGTTTTTTCGAGTCATTTCGTTCATTTCGTTCATTTTAGCAAAATATAATTAAAATGTTACGTGTTACTTCCCTAACACGTCTACTACTTACTCAAACGTTGATCACACTACAAACAATACAAAACTGCTATAAGAAACATAAAAGTTGAATTCATTGTAAACTTACCTGGGTCTTCAGTCCGTGATTAGCTCACCTCACCTCTTATCTGACAAGTCTTCGGGTTTGAGTCGTTCGTTCATCACGTGACAGCCCCATAAGCTTTAACCAATGCAGTCTGAGCCGGAAACAGAATTGATTCGTTCATCTCTCGAGTCTTTCGGGCTTATGGGGCTGTCACGTGATGAACGATCGACTCGAAAACCCGAAGACTCGAGATGAACTAATCAATTCTCTTTCCGGCTCAGACTGCATTGGTTAAACTTATGGGGCTGTCACGTGATGAACGAACGACTCAAAAAACCCGAAGACTCGAAACAGGTGAACTACTTGACTAATTCCAGTACAGAACCTATAGGATGTTGCGCATGCGCGGCTGAACGAATCACTCCCCGAGACGACTCGTTCTTCCCGAGTCACATTAAAGATCGAAGAAACGAATCGTTCAAGAACGACCCAACACTAACACAATGCAATTTCACTTGTTGTCGCGATTAGCACACAACCAAAACTAAAGGAATGTGAAGCACAAATTGAAGAGTCCTTATGTTTTCTTTGAAACCTCCCTTCTGTAAGCAGGTAATGAGGTACATTTGTTTCTATTATGAGTGAAGTGTGTTGCAATAATGATCGATTGCATTGTACAAATGTGTTTAATATTTGTTGTTGTTAAATTACTTTACTCTAAATGTAATTGTATTTTTATGTAATGTGTGTTTATGTTTTGTGTTGGTTTAATTAATTTGAGTAACAGCAGTTGGGATGATGGTATTTATAGTAGTAACACTTGTGATTGCTAGTACAGCAGTTAAAGTTGAGTCATACAAGGAACAAGATGATTGTTTATAATTTATTTATTTATTTGTTTGTTTTCAGTTCTTATGTGTGGTGTTGTTTGACATCATCATATCTGTCATCCATGTTAATGGTGAATGAGGAATTGATGTTCTGAATAAACCATCAGTCAGTTTGAAAGAACTCTTGCTTGTGCGTTACTGGTGAATGACAGTTAGAACTCACTGCTCATCGCGAGTAGAAATGGAAAATGACCACCCAGCCAGTGGTTACACAAGTTTAAGAGTTCTGGTGGAGCCAGATAAATTTCACACATGTTCCAGCAATTTAAGAAGGAAAGGACATGGACGTTTCTATATAGAGACATAAGACACACAAGTTGAAGAGCAGCTCAAGTCAAGACCAGCGACAAGGTCAAGAAAAGATACCTAAGGTGGTCTAAAGTCTAAATCCTAACTGCTAAAGAGACTTTTTAACTGCTTAATGTTTAATGTGCCTTTCAAAGATAAGTTGGTATTACATGTGTGCTGTTTGTGGTTTCATTATTATTGGTTTGGATGTGAATGTATATTAAGAAGTTAAGAGTGATCGCATATTTTTCAAGTTTAATTGGTTAAAGGGTGAATATTGTTCTTTTAAGAAGAATATGAGCCTTTAAGAAGTATATTGCATTAACTGTGATTTATTTAATGTTAATTAAGGCTTAAAGTGTATCTTATGGAATTTTAGCTTATAGTACATGCTTACTGAAAAGAAAGAAAAAAAGGGTGAAAAAAGATTAATAAAACTAAGATGTCAGATTTAAGTGAGCTATCCATGGATGATAGAGAGAGTGTATGTCAAGCAGTACAACAGCAGCAACAAGAGATACAAGCAAGCATACAGCCTCCAGTGAAAAGCAATAAAGCAGTAGATGCTAAAGGGCCAAGGAAAAAGTCCAAAAACTGCATGATGAGAAATTGAAAAGATATGAGCAGAGATTCAGAGCAAGTTATGAGAAGTGGAAGTCTCTTAATTAAGAAGGTAAACGATTGCTGGCTGAATTATCCTCTAATGAGCTGTTGCAAGATGTTATGAGAAGAGTGACAAAGGCCTCTGCAGATTTAGGCACTGTGTATGAAGACATTCACAGAATTGGTATTCCTGATCATGACACACGTCATAGAGTAGATACCTGTGAAGCAGTTACAAGAAAAATTGTGGAGCTGGTAAAGAGTCGTCCAGTGTCAACACGAGGATCTCTAAGACTTCTGCACAGTCTCAAAGTAAGTCAAGAGCTTCATCTAAGTATTCAGTTCTGTCTGCTGCTAAAAGACAAGAAGCTGCTGCTGAGGTTGCTGCTAATGAAGCCACCTTGTAAGTTTTAACTAACGGAACAGGATCAGCATTTGGAGGAGCTGCAGAAACTTGAAGCTGAGGACAAGAGGCTGGTAGCTGAGCAAGAAGCTGAGGCCTTGAAACGCCGTGAAGAAGAGGCTAGGATGAGAACTAAGCATGAGATGGAAAATGCAGCAAGACGCAAGTTACTAGAAGATAAGTGCCGTGAACTGGAACGTTTGGAGACGCTTAAGAAATTGAATGCTGCTAAAGCACGTGTGCAAATATATGAACAAAATGCAGCTTCAGAAGAAGACAAAGAAGACATGAGGGATTTGTTTCATGACTGCGAGTTTAAAGAGATCAAAGAGAAAAGGGATCATCATCACAGAAAGTTGTTAGCTCAGAATATTGCTCCTCAGGAAATTGTGACACATTCACAAGACAGTAATGCCACTCTTGTTAAGGTCTTGACAGAATCTATTAGTGTGAATCGACTTCCTGTACCAGAGCCAGCAGTTTTTAGCGGAGATCCACTTAGATTCAATGATTGGAAGACTTCCTTTCAAATGTTGATAGACAGGAAATCCATACCTGCAGAAGAGACATTTTTCTATCTACAGATATGTAGGCGGTGCTGTTAAGAAGGCTCTTGAAGGTTGCTTTCTTCTTGGTACAGAATCTGCTTATTTTGCAGCTTGGGAAATTTTGGAGGAAAGATATGGAAATCCATTCCTTATAGTCAAGTCCTTCAGAGAAAAACTATATGCATGGCGAAAGGTAGGTCCAAAGGACAGTCTGTAACTGTGAGAGTTTGTGGATTTCTTTCGAAGCTGTGAGGCTGCCATTCCTCAAATTAAGGGACTTGAGGTGTTTTTGAATAATTGCAACGAAAATCAAAAAATTCTTGCCAAGCTCCCTGAGTGGTTAACTTCAAGATGGAATAGAGAGGTCTTGGAGATTGAAGAAAATACTAACACATTTCCCAGTTCCAGCCAGTTCGTTAAGATCCTCACGAAGGAAGCCAAGATTGTGTGCAATCCTGTAACATCACTTTATGCTTTGAAAGTGAAAACGAAAGACCAAATATGTTAAAGAATCGAAGCCCTGTAGCAAAGGTGTTGGCAACCAGCTCTGGTGAAAACAACTCTGCCGTAGTGAGTTGTGTCTTCTGTGAAAGACAAGGTCATGGACTTCATAAGTGTCATAAGTTCATGGAGAAGACAGTTGCTGAGCGACATAAGTTTGTTCACAAGAGGATGTTGTGTTTTGGTTGTCTGAAGTCTGAACATCGTTCAAGGGTTTGTGACAACAAGAGTGTCTGTGACATATGTGAAAGTAAACATTCAACCTGTCTTCATGAAGAATAAAGCCTGCATTTGGATCCACCAACCCCGTTGTCACGCCTCCACATAACAACACCTCAGGGAACATAATAAAATAATGATAAAAAAAAACTGTCATGACCCCTTTAAGTTTCATCTATTGTTGCTTAGGCAAACAAGGAGATATTTACATTTCAGAACAAGGGATGTCATTCCTCGTCTATGCTGCCTCTATCATGTCCCTGACAAGTGGTTTTGTCTAATTCTTTACCCCACTGGATGCGGTCTCCGGTCTAACGATGAGTATTCTGACTCATTCTACAAATGTGTCTATATGGGATGTGTCTGTCTTTCCCTCAACACTTCTAAAAAGCAAATAAGAATTGACTTACCACAGCAGCTGGAGAAAGAGAAGGAGATGATCAAACCTCTTGTTCGGTGCAAATCCATATTGCGCTGAAAAGACGTCACTCGCCTGAGTTGGGAGATCACTGAGGAACGGTCACCACTTTGTAAGGTCCACCCAATTGGCCCAACAAAGGTATCCAATGGTGGCTGAAGGTTTCCTGCATGTTTGGTCTTTTCGGTGCGCAAAGTTATTTATTTTCAATTAAATTTCAATCTGACTCCATTTTATTATGACCTAGAATTTTGGTTAAAATGCCAATTATCACTGATCATTCATAGGATAATTTATGTAGACATCTGATTGTTCTATTTAACTCTTTAATTTTATTGTACTCATTCATTCATTATATTTTGCTATTGACCATTCTGAGTGAGCTGAAGGGAAGGAAATGGGGGGAAAGGAACAGATGTATAGGTGAGAAAGAAGCTTTCCCTCATCTTCTCTCAGTGAGATGTGGAAACAGATGCCTGTATGTTAATACACTGTGTTTGTATTGTCCATATCTCAGAAGATCAAAGTTTCTGAGGTTCTTCAAGTCAAGTCTTCAAGTCCTTATAAATGCATTGAGTGATAGATCTCAAGATCATTTAAGATAATAATAATAATAACAGTGATGACAACAATAACTACAATATCTTGACATTTTAGGAATTAAAGCCAATTTTTGCCTCTATTACAGACACACACCATTCTCTAATTCTAAGTCTGGCAGCCACCCCACCTCTGCCAGCGAACACAGCCAACACACCCCAGCGGCACACACATCTCCAATCCCATCCCTAAAAAAGCCTTTTGTGTGCACAACTATTTTCTCCCACCACGGATTCAAATCTCAGTTTGACCGTTTAACAGCTGAGCTCAAGCCTCCGTCACTTTAGAACTAGTAATGAAGGAACGTTGAGTTGCTTTATTAAAAGCTTATTGTATTACTGTATTAAAAGCTCACTGTATTATGTGGAGTATTATGATAGAGAGATGGACTGAGCGAGTGTGATTACCTGCATCTGATACAGCATTCATTAATTATTCAGCTCAATCTCATATTCACAATAAAACATTAAGTTTGAATCTCCTCTGAGGAAAGCCATATCTTTGTCGTACTATCTTTCATCTGTTAAGGGTGATTTCCGATGACAGCGCTGCTCACTGCATTTGTTAACTGCGTCTTACAAGCTATTGATGAAAGTGAAAACAATGTCCTTGTTTCAGTCTCTTTCAATATAAAAGTCTTTACTGCAGACTGTCTCCTGTCCTTGTACAGCCTGTGCAGGTCCTGTCAAATAAGTTAAAAATTGACAGTCTAAAACTGCATCCCACCTGTGACTTATTTGACACTACCTAGGCTATCTGTGAACAGATCATTTTAAGGCTAATGATGCATAGTTATGATCTGTAATATATATCAGTATGTTAGATTGTGTTTCCTGTGTACTGCACTATTGGCTTTACCTAATAAAACCACTGTAATTTTGTTATTAATATATTGTCCACAGACAGCTTTTGCAGTTAAAAGATAATCACGTGCATGCAGACAGGCCTCCTGGCTCAACTGGGACTTGAACCTTCTCGCTGTGAAATGCCACCATGCCACCCTTCTTTAATTATTTATGCTTAATAATGTATGTATTGACTTTATATCGACCATCAGCCACCCTGCTCTTTAAGATATCATTATTGGCCATTGAAAAACCTAGTTTATCAGAACTGAATATGAGCTGATTTCTGCTTTCTACTTAAGCCATTATAAAGTCATATCATGCATAAAATGAAAGCAATGGATTTGAAATTAACATATATGTCTATGTAGCGTACAGTTTTTTTTAAATCGTAAGTGGTAAACATTTAAATCTCTCAGTACTAATCTCCAAACAGATCATCTAAAATGCTGTATTTCATGTTTCCATATTTTCAGTTCACTTCAAGTGTTTGAGTTTAAGGACTGAATGGACATGGTGTTGATGACTATGTGGTATTGTGATGGTGGTGTATTTTGTATTTCAACTCTTCATGGTGTATATCTGCTTTGAACTTGTGGTTGGCAATTATACTCTGTTCAACAGAGTTGGATGTGGTTCCTCCATATTTGCGTTTCATTTTGTCATGAACTTGGGTGTTTCACAAAATGGAACCTGAACAGGAACCTTCCAAAGCCAACTAGTTTATTTGAAACATGTTTTCCTCTGTTTGCATTTACTGATGTGTTATATGAACATATTGCATTTGTGTTTCATACTTAACTGTTTATAGTTGAGCGCTGACATTTCTACATTTTCAGTCTTTCTTTGTGCTTTAATACAAGCCTTATCTTTCTTATCTAGTGGATTCCCCATATTAACCCACCTTTCTTGCAGTCATTCTTACCTGTTGAGCACAAAGTCAAAGCTGAAAGGAAAATCACGGAATGAAAACAAGAAATAGGAGAAAGCATACACACTTTTGCCTAAGTCAGAGCATTATGCATGAGACTAAATTTTTATGACGGAAAGAAAAATTCTAGAAGGTACTCTCTGAAACTGCAACCCTCATACCGCTAGTGTACTAAGGGATATCGTGTCCACAGTGGACAAGTTAGTTAGAGTTGGAATGCTGGTGGAGAGAGACCTTAATGAGGAGAGAGCATTTTAGAGACAGAGATAGGCTGAACTGTCACGAAAATCTGCCACGGTTGGAAAAGCCGTTCACAGTTTTCGTCTTTTTGCTGTCTTGGATGGAACTTCTGAACGTCCTATAACTTTTCCATCTCTGACTTTACCATCAATTATTTGCTGTCTTTCCTCTGAAGCTTTAATAGATACAGGCAGCACCTATTCTTCAATACAAGAATCCATTTGGCATTATATCAAGGAAGGAGAGAAACACTGGCAATCTGCTAGAGGACAGACATTCTCCCTTGCCAGTAGATACCTTCAGCATGCCTCAGGAAATATAAGATTGGAATGCACAGTGCACAACCACATTTATCCCTTTAAAGCTTATATCATGAGGGACCGTGATTTGACTTTTCCATTGATAACAGAGTTGAGCTCTTGAACATCTCTGGTAAGGAATGGGCTGCTACATATTCCTTAGCAAAAGAGGATAGGATGCATCAATTTTCAATCTCTTCTCCTTCCCATAAGACTAATTTAACATCCAATCAGGTTGCATTTAACATTACCTGCTGTTCAGATCAATGAGTCCACAAAAACTGCCATTAAAGAAAGCAGATGCTTTACGCGCCCAGAAACGACAGTAGGAAAGTCTTGTTTTATTGGCCTACAGTGTGTACTGATTCCGTGGGGAGAACTTCCATCATCTAGCATCATATTAACACCAGCAACACAGTGCCAGTGAGGAAACAGGCATGCCCTATACCAGGGTTCCTCAAATCTTGCCCTGGAGGGCCAATGCGCTGCAGAGTTTAGCTCCAACCCTGATCAAACTCCCCTACCTGTGATTTTCTAATGATCCTGAAGACACTGATTAGTATGCTCAGGTGTGTTTGATTAGGGTTAGAGCTAAACTCTGCAGGAAAGTGGATCTCGTGGGCCAGATTTGAGGATCCCTGCCCTATACCATTTCACAAGCAAAAATTGATTGATGATGAGGAGTCTAAGATGCTGGAAAAGGGAATCTTTTGTCCATCCACTTCCCCGTGTTCTACTCCCATCATATTGGTGTAAAAAAAAAAGGACAGTAGTTCATGCTTTTGTGTAGACTACAGGTCCTTAAATGCAACAACTCCATTAGATGCTTTCCCTATCTCCTGGGTGCATACTTGCCTCTTTATATGGAGCCTCAGTTTCCAGCACTTTAGATCTGAAGATCTGAAGAAGTGGTTATTAGCAGGTCTGTACGGAGTAAAGTAGCATCTCCAAAACTGTTTTTGATACCAAGTCTGCACAATATGAGTTCATTTGTCTACCTTTTGGTTTGAATAATGCTGCTGCAACCTACCAGTGATTGATGAATACCATCTTACAGAAGCTCACTGGTCATTGTTGTTTCATGTGGTTCTCACACCTGTCCTGGAGGACCCTCAGCCCTGCACATTTTGTATGTCTCCCTCATCTATCACACCTGATTCAACTCATCAGCTCATTAGTGGAGACTGCAAGACATGAAGTGGGTGTGTCAGATAGAGGGAGACATACAAAACGTGCAGTGTTGTGGGTACGTCATGGAGAGGTTTGAGAACCACTGATGTAGACGATATTGTTGTGATCTCGTCCAATGTTCAGGATCACTTTGGGCATTTAGGTTTGCAAAGCTGGAAACTTCTGGTCTAAATTTGAACTTGAAAAAATGCAACCTGTTAAAACAAAAAGTCCCTTTCATCTCAAAAGGAACAGTAAAGACTAAACCCTCGAAGGCAGGGTTCCTCTAATCTTGCCCTGGAGGGCCAATGCGCTGCAGAGTTTAGCTCCACCCCTGAGCAAACTCACCTACCTGTGATTTTCTAATGATCCTGAAGGCATTGATTAGCATGCTCAGGTGTGTTTGATTAGGGTTAGAGCTAAACTCTGCAGGAAAGTGGATCTCGTGGGCCAGATTTGAGGATCCTTGCTCTAAGGTCTATAACGGGGTGGCCAACATCGGTCCTGGAGAGCCACAGTCCTGCAGAGTTTAGCTCCAACCCTAATCAATCACACCTGAACAAGATAATCAAGGTCTACATATTACTAGAAAGCTACAGGTAGGCGAGATTTTATTAAGGCCAAACCCTGCAGGATTGTGGCTCTCCAGGACCGATGTTGGCCACCCATGGTCTATAACAGTGGTTCTCAACTGGTTTGGCCATGGGACCCACATTTTCCCATGGTCATCAAGCCGCGACCCACTTTGTTAGGAAATATATATATATAATTTGTTTTAAAAAACAAAAACAAAGCAAACTTATTTCACAAAAAAATTGTTGACGCACAAACATAAGCACCGTCCCCCTTTACTTAACACACATAAATTGTAACAATATGATTCATAGTGATTAATAAACAGCCTATGAGGTAAGGCTAGTCCCAAAACTAGTCCCAAACTAGTTTGTCAATACAATTAGGTTGGTATGAGCCACCACAGTCATTTAAACATGTACAAAATAACACAAAGTGAAAATAACATGGCATTTTTGGGTTATGGAAACAACAATTAACATGGTGAATAACATGAACCGTTAATGAAACATGGAAACTGCTCCTGAATAGAATGAATATCATACCTTCATGCAAATCCTTCCCAGCTAACACACGAAGTACAAGTTATGTGATTTATTGGTTTTATTTTTATTTCACATGTTGCATGCTCATAGTTTCTTTTGCGCTTTATTAGTGAAGTGATATACAGCGTGCGCCGCCGCATTTGCGCATGCAATTGAAGAGAACTTGCTACGAGCACATAACGTCTGCCAAGACAGGATAGTTCGCTTTTCTGAGGTGAGACTTTTTATTTCGTAACAAGTTATGAAAATAACGATAGAATAATGACAATGACCTCAAGCCTGGCAACATCTCATCTGACCGCAGATACTGAATTGGGACAGCGCGTTTTTCTCAGGCGCTCTTTACTTAAACTGCATCTGACAAAAGTGTCAACAGCTGTCATGCATGTCTTTCAAAATAAAAGTCTGCATCAGAAAAACAATTAGAATTGTGTTTTTTGTTGTTGATGTTGTTTCTTTGACTGTACACTCCACGACCCACCAGTTGAGAAACACTGGTCGATAACTTCTCAACTCCCAAGAATGTTTAGGAAGTCCAGCCATTCCTTGGCTTGGTGGGTTGGTATCACCACTTCGTAGCTAACTTTTCTGAGCATGCAGCGCTTCTTGCCCTAAAAAGGATGTCTTGTGGGTACGGTCTCGGGAGTGTCATTCATTTGAGAATCTAAAGGAAGCCCTGCAAAAAAACTCCCATACTTAGACCTCCGGATTTCAGTCAGCCCTTCAGAGTGCAAACAGATACCAGTAACATCAGCTTAGGAGCTGCATTAACGCAGGAAATGTAAGAAGGCGAGAATGTAGTAGCATATGCTTCCAGGCTGCTCCAAGGTGGTGAGAAGTCATTCTCTACAGCTTTATCAAAAACAAAAGAGCATCTTATCCTCATTCACCAGCTGTGGTTCCTAAACTGCATCTTCCATTGATTTGAGATCCATTCCACTCCAAACTCACAGCACAGACCACTCAAACCAACAGGTCAATGCACCACAGAGCTTGTGGGGGAATTAACCTACAAACGACTAATTTATAATGGTCTCTGCATATTAAACAGGGTTAGTGTTTTTACAATCCAAAGAATTACACACCTCACCTTCAACAAATTACATTTACAATAAAAATACTTTGGAAACAAAATTCCATTTAAATATGCTTTAAATTTGACTTATATCAAAAGTAAAAAGTGAACATGACTGATGATATTTCCTATAGGCACTGAATATACATAAAAAACACAACAGAAGAACATGATGCTTTACACAAAGATTTTACTCATCTGCTGGTTGAAGGCACATTTGTAAAATGCTATGGAATAAAATCATCCACAGTTGTTTTGGAGCAATATAACAAACATATAAAGACAGGCCGTTCTAGATTTGTAATCAACTGTTTCTGTCCACGAGAGCAAGCACACAGCGCAGTTTTCATGTGCTACACGTCACTCAAGAGGTCATGCTCAGGCGTTTATCAGTCCTGTGTCACTCTGAGCCAAAGATCCGGCTGCACATCATCGCTAACGCCCATCTGCCGTATTTCAGACAATATTGATGGAAGATTGTTTTATGTAACAACATCTACAGTAACAGGTTTGTTTATATATGCAGCAGAGCTGGCGATCTGATTTATCTGACCGCCGTAAACGCTGACTAACATGGACCGAGTAGTGAAAGAAACGGACATGCAGACAATCACAATATTGTAACAATGTTTGATGATTAGGCTGAAAAGAAAACACTATAAAATTAGATCCAAAACCGTAACATCAAAATTACATATATTCACAATATTGATATGATTCAACGATTCAATTTAAAAACCTGCAAGTCAAATTATTTGATTGTAAATATAAACACAAGCATTATAAATCTGAGAATCATCTTTTCCTTGGTGAGATCTGATCATTGTAAAGAGTTGAGCAGAGACAGTCCTGCTGTAGGACTCCAGATGCAGACGTGCTTTCATTTCCATCAATTTCCATCATAAAGATTGGGACGTTGTCAATTACTAATATCAATCAAACTCAAAAATTACATCAAGGACACAATATTCAATTCAATCAATAATTCAAAAGTTAGATATTAGTTATTCTGCCCTGTAACTGGTTTAATTCAGACCTGATGCAGAAACTCAGCCAATCTAACTTTTCTTTTGGCATTTAGAGTGGGCTCAGTCTTGTTATGGGACGTGACTGAGAACACAGGACATCTGCGGATGAGATGTGGATTCCCGTGTGATTCTGGGAAGCTGTGGTCCGTGTCACGTGACAGCGTAAGACGCTCACACTGTCCTGGAGGGCAAGCGCTGTTTGTACATGCCAGCCAGAGCCTTGGAGGCGGAGTAGATCATCTGCCGGCGGGGCATGCCGGTGAAGGCCTGGTGCCAGTCTGTGCGGCTGACGTTGGGCACACTTCTCTCCAGAACCTCCCCGACCGTCACCAGCAGACCGGACCAGCGCAGGTTATAGTCTGGAGGAGTCAGCGCCTGAGCCTGCGGGAGAACATCACACACCAGCGTGTTAGTATGACAGCACTAAACATGCATGGCTTTAATGTGAGTTCGGTGCTCTTTAGCGGCTAGTGTAGCACTTTTCTTCGTTCTGACCAGGGACTTAAACTGTTACAATGTTGCATTCTCCTCTTGGTTCGGTTCGCTTTCACTAGGCAACATTTCAAAGCTTACAGAAATGTGTTTATGCCAGTCACATGTGATTAAAACTGTCCTCTCATTGGTCATTTATTTAACAGGGACCATGTTGTGCCAGAGTTGGCTATAATGCATCTGCAGTCCCTGTTCCTCATAACCTTATCAAGATGGATTGACAAGATATCTGTGTGGGCTTATTGTGGCTTTATCTGTAGTCGTTACATCCACATGTATTAAAAAAAAGAAAGAACATGCATTATATATATCACACACACACATATTCATATGCAAAAGTTTGGGCACCCCTCTGGGGCTGCATGATAATTTGCTCTATTTTAATAAGAAAAGCTGGATAATGTGACGTTATTCCTACAAAAATTCTTGGTGTAGCAGTACGGAGATATATGAAATAAAACAGAATGTGAAAAACAGGCAGTGCAAAAGTTTGGGCACCCTTTGTTGGTTTGAATACCTGTAGTCAAATACAAGGTATTCCTTGAATACCTTTTGCTGACTGATCACAACACAGAATTGATTTGACTGACTCAATGAACCTTACACTGCAAACACAGGTGCAACCAACCATGAACAAAGATATTTAAGGTAGCTGATTGCAAGTAGTGCTTCTCCTTGATTCTCTACTGGAAAGCAGCAACATGGAAACCTCAAAAGAACTCCCTAATGACCATGCTGCTGATTTCTCACCACAAGCAAACTGCTCCAGAGCTCGGTATCCATCGGGCCGAGACCACCTTGTTCAGGCGAGCTCAGATTGAGTATTCTGGTTGCTGTGTTCACGTGTGCCTAAACAAACTGAACTGAGGGAGAATATGCAGAAAATGGCAGAGGAACAAACGCTCCAAATAAGCCAGGTGTGAAAACGCGCTCAGTCACCTGTGACGGGTATCACTCTGAACAGCTACTCAGACCTGATGCAGTGTTACCTGCTGTATGTGCTCCAGGGCCACAGGTGTAGCCTGAGTGAACATCTCAATGTGAATCCCGATTCCTGGATCATCCAAGATCAGACAGCCGATGTCAAACCACCTGACGGAGAGAGCATGCACAAGGACGCTCAGTTTCTCCTATTATGACATGATAGATCTCACAAGTGTCTTCAGAGCTCAACATGAAGCTCTTCCAGGAACGTCAGCTTCATTACCAAAACCAGGCATCACTGACTGTTAGGGATGTAACGATTAACCGCGAGCCGGTTGAAAATCAATTTAAATATGTGACGATTCAAATCGGTTGAGATGCCAAACAAATCGCGATTCAGTTAGGGGTAGGAGTTTATATGAATGTATGTCTGAGGGGAACTTACTGTCTTTCGATGGTATTTTTTATTTTCCTCTTGCCTCTGTATAAAGCATATCATGGCTCCAGACTCTCAGACTTCAGACTGGTCGCTCTTTTGCAACTAACTTTCTCAGCTGGTCGCACGAGCACATGATTTGGTCGCAATATTTTTTTTGCGCTACAACATGGGATTATTCAATGCATGCTGATGAACTTTTATCATAGTTTATAGTTATAAGGAAACGAAAGTTGTTAGCATTCAACCCATTCTTTATCATCAGTAGTATTATTTGTGATTTTAATTTTGTGAATGGGAGTTTCTCTTTTGCTGTGTTAAGCCGCAGGCTTCGGATTAGGGATGGGTATCGTTAAGGTTTTAACGGTATTACTACTCTTACCGATACTGCTTATCGATTCGGTACTTTAACGGTATTCTTATCGGTACTTTTTGTTTTATATATATATATATATAT
>NW_015645128.1:291404-293756 GCF_001515625.1 Sinocyclocheilus rhinocerous
TATATTTAAATTTAGTCATTTAGCAGACGCTTTTATTCAAAGCGACTTACAAATGAGGACAATAGAAGCAATCAAAACCAACAAAAGAGTAATAATATGCAAGTGCTATATTAGTATATTATTATAGTGTTATATTTCAATTTCACAAAGAAACGTACAGTATTTTGTCTAAGCAATAATAAAAGGACACATTTAATTTATAATTTGTCTTAAATCTCATTTTGTTAAAAAAAAATCATGAATCGAATCGAATCGTGAGTTGAGTGAATCGTTACATCCCTACTGACTGAATCCCACACTCTCGCAAATTCTCTCATTATGAACAACAAGGTGCAGATATGATGTGAGATTAAATGTGCAGTGTAGACAGCTTCAGTGACGATAACGGGATTTTTGTGATAGTGATTAAAGTCTGCTTCAGTGATGGGGAACGCTCTTCGCTCGCTTTCTTATACAAGTTAATCCTAGTTTGAATAACTATTTTGTTTTTCATGCTATTAAGATAACCAATATGAAGTCTAATGAGATCTAAAGAGTAAAAAGCAATCAACTAACTGATCAATGATTCCGGAGGTCCTCCTTTGCAGTTTAAGATGGCTTTTGTTGACGATAATAACATTTGATTGGTAACAGTATATAGTATACTGATCGATTGAAGTGATCGGTCCAGGATAACCACATTTGCAAAAGTGCAGAATTGTGGAATTCAGTCTGCGATCGCCTCGTATTGTGACGCCTCAGTCTATAGTAT
The DNA here is from genome assembly GCF_001515625.1 of Sinocyclocheilus rhinocerous. Taxonomy (NCBI): domain Eukaryota; kingdom Metazoa; phylum Chordata; class Actinopteri; order Cypriniformes; family Cyprinidae; genus Sinocyclocheilus; species Sinocyclocheilus rhinocerous. The sequence continues at coordinate 292,156 of NW_015645128.1, forward strand.
TCTGATTAACTGAAGTTATTACTTTTACAAGTATATGACATAAAAGACAACACAGATACGTTTAATAAGATAATTATAAAAACTGCCCTTACAAAGGTACAAATTTTGAAATAAAAATATTGTCCATTAATGGAAAAGTTCTGACCCAGATTCAGATCCAGTCGGATGGATGGGACTTATCCACATCTACAGAGACGCTTTAGAGCTGTGGGTGAAGCGTTCTTACTTGTCTGGGAAGAGTTCTGCGATGAAGTTTTCCACCGAGACCACGGGCTGCTTCTCATGAATGACGGCAGAACGACGCAGACTGTCAATGCGCTCCTGAGCTCCCTACACACACACACACACACAGACACAGACACACACACACACACACACACCAGCTTCAGATGAATTCATATGGTTTGAAGTCACATGAGTCAGTGTTTCCTGTAATATCACAGTTGTGAAATGGTTTCTTGTCATGACTCTCCACATGAAGCAGAAGTGTGCTCACCTTGACCCCTGCGGCGTATCCCACCGGCTGCGGGGCGATGTTGGACTGACCGGCCTCTCCCGTCACCATGGCCAAACCAAACACCTCCTGAAACGCGTCCCGCACCGCTGACACCTTCACCTCCTTATCTGACGTCACAACGATGTCCACATCTCCTCCAGACTCTGACACAGACACCATTTAATGACATAAATCACATGAACTGCTTTCCCATCAGGCCGAGTGGTTCTGAGCACACAGAGTAACGGTTCGGTACAGTACGATTACAGATTCCTCAGCACAGGTAATGGAACCATGGAAATGGAGCGGCTTTAGCGATGCAACGGACACATACAACTAGGGCTGCACGATAAATCGAAATGGAATCGCGATTAGACAGAAGCTGATTGTCATGCGTATCTTTCAGTGAAGCACGGTTCTGTGATCAGCAGTAAATCTCCATCCGAAGGCCAGAGGGCGCTCTCGCGCTGAAACTCCAAATACTATCGTCTGCAATTTTTTTGCGTAACTTGTCAGTGAACTACGGCTCTGTGTAGTAAATGCTACTCCATCTGAAAGCATGTGATGATGATTTCCTGCTGATTACAGAACCGGCTTTACTAACAAAATGCGTATTCGATTAATCGTGCAGCCCTACATACAACTAGCATTTTCATACTGTTTGAATCATCATGTGTGGTGATGGGCAGGTTTGTGGGTAAAGAGAGTAAAACAAAAAAGTGAAAAGAAATCAAAATGGAAGCTGCAGCAATGAACAAACTCAATTTAAACCAACTTTCACAGAAGCAGTGAAATGTTCCATACTGCTGGACACACACAGATGCACACAGAGACACACATCTGGTTCACTATCCTTGTGGGGACTCTCCATAGGTGTAATGGTTTTTATACTGTACAAACTGAATTTTCTATCCCCATACACCAACCCTACACCTAAACCTACCCCTTACAGGAAACTTTCTGCATTTTTACAATCTCAAAAAAACTAATTCTGTACGATTTATAAGCTTCTGTACCCATGGGGACCTCAATTTAGGTCCTCACCGTGACAGGAGTCCACATGAGTTGGTGTGTATTCAGGTTTAAGTCCCCACCAGTGTAGAAA
>NW_015645128.1:294663-296891 GCF_001515625.1 Sinocyclocheilus rhinocerous
CACACACACACACACACACACACACAGACACTCACTCACACACACACACACACACACACACACACACACACAGACACTCACACACACACACACACACAGAGCAGCACTCACTGATGTACGGTGCCATCCCAGGGTCCAGTGTGGTTATCATGGACTCCACAGAGTGTTTGGTTTTATCCAGGACGGTCTTGACCATGGGGTTCCCAGCTACACCCTGAGATCACAACACAAGTGCATCAGGATGGGCATGGGAACAACAGCATACCGTCGTGGCCTTACACTGTAAACGTGCGTCCAGTAGTGTTAATTTTGTCAGCTATTTTGAATTTAGTCTTAGTCTTGTGTCAAATGTAACTTTTAGTTTTTATCATATTTAGTCAACTTGTCCTGTTTTAGTTTTAGTCAAGTTTCAGTCAACTAAATGTCTGAGAACTTTAGTCTAGATTTAGTCAGTGGAAACTTACACATTTTCGTCTTACTGTATAATGGTTAAAATGATAATATATATATAAATAGATAAATATTTTCCATATTATCATTTGGGAAATGTATTTTTACATTTCATCAGAAGTTGCTCTTTTACCAATAAGCACAAGTCAACAGAATATCGACTCGTGTGCATGGTTTATTTTACCTCACCTAACGTAAGTGTACAGATTTATAGCAGGACATCAATTAGAGGCTAGATAAACACCAGACTTCAGATATACCCTCGCCCTGTCTACGTTATGAAAACTGGTGTAACAAAAACCTACTCTCAAATATTATAACAGAGAAATTCGAATAATTCCAAATTGCATTAATGTTCCTCTTTTAACACAACAGCAAAAAACACTTATTGCTGCACAGAGGTTGCGTAAGTAACGTTACAATCAGCAAACAATACAGTGGAGATCCATGACAGAACACAGACTGCTGAATGACACTTTCATTCAAACGCAGATCGCTGAACTCCAGCTTACTCGTACAGTACTGCATGTCAGTGTTTCAGATCACGGCGCCTCCGCAGAGAGAGAGAGAGTGCGTGTGAATGGTTGCCAGATTGCAGAAAGCAAAGAACCGGGCAGAGTAACGTATCCGTTTAACATTCACAAACATGAACGCTCGCATAATACAGTCTTGTACAGCAGTCTGAAATGTTTTGGCTCCACTTTTTTCAACAAAAATAAAAAAGTTTTTTGTAAAGTTTTTGTTTTTTTAACTACATTTTAGTCTCGTCTTTTTTCGTCAATGATATTGCATGTTCATTTAGTCTCAGTTATCGTTTCATGACCTTATTATCGTTTTCGTCAGGGGAAAAAAACTTCGTTGACGAACATTTTTCATCATAGATTTCGTTGAGGAAATTAACAGTAGTGTCCAGTACCTTGATGAAGCCCCATAATCCTCCAGGTGAGCTGCTGTCTGGAGTTCCTCTAAGGTCGTCAGAGTCCTCAGGAAACGTGATGGGCGAGCTGACGTCTAACCCTCCGGACACCGGCTGCTGCATCATGGGATTGCTGACGATCCCTGCAGAAACACAATCACATCTGAATGATAGGATACTGCTGACAGTGATGACCCATCATCCCCTTGTAGGCGACCACATGCTTGAAGTTATTCATTTTGCACAAAACACGCCAAAACCATCTCCATATTAGGCTTTTGTGACTGAATGAATCCATGTTTTTGAACAAATCAACTGAATGACCCATTTTAAAAAGGGTCACTTGCTTCACTCCTGAATGAATCGGACATTTTGAACGAATCATTTGAATGAATGATTCACTAACTCATTATGACAGGGACTTGCGGACCCACTGTGGTTTTAGTTTCAAATGTAAATACACCCAAATGCCACCTCAGATGCAGTTTCTGTGCCACTTCTGCAGTGCAAAGATGGATCTTGTTGATACTGGATTCATTTGATTGGCAACAGCCAACAGTGTCTTCTAGCTGAATGTGATTAGATGTAAGAATTTGACATTTGATTAGGTAAAAATGCCCTTGGAAATCAATTTTTAAATGTAAAAGTTAATTTCTATCAAAGAACATGAAACGCTTCGGAAGTCAATATCACACACGCCGATCTGTTTGTGGTTGTAGTGACCAGATGACAGAAGGTTGTAGTTCTAGCTGAAAATGATGGAGAGCTTCAGACCTGGCATGGGTGAGGCGCTGGAGAAACTGGGCATGAGCGGCGTCTGAGGGGTGCGGCCCGCGTGGCCACGGGTGATGTCATATCCTGC
>NW_015645128.1:299302-304164 GCF_001515625.1 Sinocyclocheilus rhinocerous
CTCACACACACACACACACACACACACACACACACACAGACACTCACACACACACACACACACAGAGCAGCACTCACTGATGTACGGTGCCATCCCAGGGTCCAGTGTGGTTATCATGGACTCCACAGAGTGTTTGGTTTTATCCAGGACGGTCTTGACCATGGGGTTCCCAGCTACACCCTGAGATCACAACACAAGTGCATCAGGATGGGCATGGGAACAACAGCATACCGTCGTGGCCTTACACTGTAAACGTGCGTCCAGTAGTGTTAATTTTGTCAGCTATTTTGAATTTAGTCTTAGTCTTGTGTCAAATGTAACTTTTAGTTTTTATCATATTTAGTCAACTTGTCCTGTTTTAGTTTTAGTCAAGTTTCAGTCAACTAAATGTCTGAGAACTTTAGTCTAGATTTAGTCAGTGGAAACTTACACATTTTCGTCTTACTGTATAATGGTTAAAATGATAATATATATATAAATAGATAAATATTTTCCATATTATCATTTGGGAAATGTATTTTTACATTTCATCAGAAGTTGCTCTTTTACCAATAAGCACAAGTCAACAGAATATCGACTCGTGTGCATGGTTTATTTTACCTCACCTAACGTAAGTGTACAGATTTATAGCAGGACATCAATTAGAGGCTAGATAAACACCAGACTTCAGATATACCCTCGCCCTGTCTACGTTATGAAAACTGGTGTAACAAAAACCTACTCTCAAATATTATAACAGAGAAATTCGAATAATTCCAAATTGCATTAATGTTCCTCTTTTAACACAACAGCAAAAAACACTTATTGCTGCACAGAGGTTGCGTAAGTAACGTTACAATCAGCAAACAATACAGTGGAGATCCATGACAGAACACAGACTGCTGAATGACACTTTCATTCAAACGCAGATCGCTGAACTCCAGCTTACTCGTACAGTACTGCATGTCAGTGTTTCAGATCACGGCGCCTCCGCAGAGAGAGAGAGAGTGCGTGTGAATGGTTGCCAGATTGCAGAAAGCAAAGAACCGGGCAGAGTAACGTATCCGTTTAACATTCACAAACATGAACGCTCGCATAATACAGTCTTGTACAGCAGTCTGAAATGTTTTGGCTCCACTTTTTTCAACAAAAATAAAAAAGTTTTTTGTAAAGTTTTTGTTTTAACTACATTTTAGTCTCGTCTTTTTTCGTCAATGATATTGCATGTTCATTTAGTCTCAGTTATCGTTTCATGACCTTATTATCGTTTTCGTCAGGGGAAAAAAACTTCGTTGACGAACATTTTTCATCATAGATTTCGTTGAGGAAATTAACAGTAGTGTCCAGTACCTTGATGAAGCCCCATAATCCTCCAGGTGAGCTGCTGTCTGGAGTTCCTCTAAGGTCGTCAGAGTCCTCAGGAAACGTGATGGGCGAGCTGACGTCTAACCCTCCGGACACCGGCTGCTGCATCATGGGATTGCTGACGATCCCTGCAGAAACACAATCACATCTGAATGATAGGATACTGCTGACAGTGATGACCCATCATCCCCTTGTAGGCGACCACATGCTTGAAGTTATTCATTTTGCACAAAACACGCCAAAACCATCTCCATATTAGGCTTTTGTGACTGAATGAATCCATGTTTTTGAACAAATCAACTGAATGACCCATTTTAAAAAGGGTCACTTGCTTCACTCCTGAATGAATCGGACATTTTGAACGAATCATTTGAATGAATGATTCACTAACTCATTATGACAGGGACTTGCGGACCCATTGTGGTTTTAGTTTCAAATGTAAATACACCCAAATGCCACCTCAGATGCAGTTTCTGTGCCACTTCTGCAGTGCAAAGATGGATCTTGTTGATACTGGATTCATTTGATTGGCAACAGCCAACAGTGTCTTCTAGCTGAATGTGATTAGATGTAAGAATTTGACATTTGATTAGGTAAAAATGCCCTTGGAAATCAATTTTTAAATGTAAAAGTTAATTTCTATCAAAGAACATGAAACGCTTCGGAAGTCAATATCACACACGCCGATCTGTTTGTGGTTGTAGTGACCAGATGACAGAAGGTTGTAGTTCTAGCTGAAAATGATGGAGAGCTTCAGACCTGGCATGGGTGAGGCGCTGGAGAAACTGGGCATGAGCGGCGTCTGAGGGGTGCGGCCCGCGTGGCCACGGGTGATGTCATATCCTGCGCTCACAGAGAAGCCAGTGGTGGGCGGGCCCATCGGGGGGGCAGCGGCGCTGAGCGGAGCGGGGCCAGCGTACGGGCCACTCAGAGAGAGAGGAGGAGCAGATGACTGGATGGGCGGCAGCGTGGAGGTCAAAGCCACTGGAGGAACAGGGCTGGAAAACCCTCCCGGGGCAAAAGCAGAGACACCGGGGGAGCTGGAGAGAGTCTGAGGACCGGAGACACCTGAACACGAGAAGAGCACACATGAACCACTGATACAGGGCCAACAGACACGAGACTGGGCACTTTCATGAATGACCTTCACCATCATATTACACAACGATACACCTGAGGCAGGGTAGACAGCATATCCAATTTTCTGTGAATGGAGACCAGGCATACTGTCTGTTCATGTCTTCTGTCAAGTCTAAATTTGAACTTTAAAGGTGACCTATTTTGCCCCTTTTTACAATATGTAAAATAAGTCACTGATGTCCCCAGAGTGTGTATGTGAAGTTTTAGCTCAAAATACCTCACAGATAATTTTTTATAACTTGTTGAAATTGCCACTTTTAGGGTATGAGCCAAAACACGCCGTTTTTGTGTTTGTCCCTTTAAATGCAAATGAGCTGGTGTTCCCGCCTCCCTTTTCAGAAGAGGGCGGGGCTTCAAGAGCTCATGCTCCAGCAAAACAGGACAATCTCACGCAATCTGATTGTACTGTACAGTAAATGCACATTTATAAATTACACAGACGGGGAGCATGTCGTGATAAATATAACCACATAGCTGCTCTCATGGTGCCGTCGCGTGCTATCACATTATGAGCTCGACAAATTCAAGCGATCGACTTCACATTGCTTTCATATATATATAACTACCACATTCCTACTTACGATCGATCTGGTAGCACGTGAAGGCAGCATCAGTGAAAACAGGCAGAGACAATGGTAGCTTTAGCAACATTAGCCTTTTAGGAACAAAATATGACGCATGATGCTTACTTTGTCTGGAGCTGACGTTCGCACACGAAGTGTTGGGACCGATCCCTCTTTCAGAAGCAATCTTTGCACAGCTCCAGCACTGAATTGACCCTCGTTTGTGAGGCAGTCCGGCGTAAAATGATCCGCACAAACATATAGGACTTTACCATTTTTTCCAGGATATTTCCTTCGAAAATGAAATGTAACCGCTGTGTCCTCAGCGGTCTATGGAGACTCCTATGCATCCACTGGTGCATGCCAACACATGACACTTGTAATGCCTCTTTGGCGCTGACATAGTATCTCCAGCAGCTACAGCAAGAAAACAGTAATGGCGGACTGCTGTTTCTCACTCGGGGCGGGGTCTATGCTAATAGGGCAGGGAGCGCCACAAATGGCGGGACTTTCCCAGAGTATGACGTCAATATAGTGAGAAATCTGAGACCGCTCGTTTGGAGAGACTGTTTATGATTTATTGGGATTATAAAAAATGAGTGGGTGGATTTTTACCATTGCAGGCTGGTTGTTTTCACAGACTGCGGCCACACAACTGTTCAAACACCTTAAAAAAGTGATTTTTGCATAATAGGTCCTCTTTAACTTTAACACACGCGCAGTGCCCAGTTGCTGCATTCGGATCAATAACATCACCAGAGCTACCTCAATTAATAATAGAAATAATGAAATCATTTTAATTGTTGTTTTTGACTTCGCATCTGAAAAAAAGCTGATCTATATCCCAGAACAGTTTTTTAGCAAACATTTAGTAAATATTCAATCAACTCGACTGACCAGTTTGTAAGACAATAGACAAAGTAAACAATGGCACGTTCATAAGACAAACCAATGTAAACATACGCATCACAGCACTGAGCATTTGCACAATGTATTTTCTGAATTCAACTGATAAAAGAGTCGGATTCAAGCATTTTGTCCCTCTTTATCAGATTAGTTCAGGTCTACACCACAAAGAGCTCAATCAACGGAGCAGTTCACATGAAGGATTCTCAATCTGCTCGCGCCATCAATCCCATTACTAAACTAAGAATGTGCTCCACAACTAATTTCATTAACGTTAATGAAAATTTTGTAACCAACGAGTTGACTAACAAACCCCCAAAAGAATTTAAAAACAGTCCTTACGAGAAAATCAACTGAATCAATAGGCTGTGACCTAATAAGTACAATTTCAATTTTTATTAAGAGAATTCCTCAAATATAAGCTAGTTAGCATAAACTGTAGACGGAGACATGGGAAATGTGCAGCACTGGAGCTCTGGGAACAGAGCTGAGAACCACTGCTTCAGTCGACTAGTCTCGCATCTTAGCTAGTGCTGTATCAGTTCCACAATCCACAACTTTACACCAGTTAACAAAATTACGACTCACTGAACCAGGACTTGTTTTCATTCACAAAATGACCCCTGATTAAGGTTGATGTCACAGTTCAGTGAGACGACACTCTGTGGGATCATCTCCAGGCCTGGGCCCGTATCTCAGGTATAAACACATCCTGACGCTACAGTGCAAGGAGAAGTGTGTGTGTGTCTGTGTCTGTCTGTCTGTGTGTGTCTGTGTGTGTGTGCGTGTCTGTATGAGTGTGTGTGTGTCTGTCTGTCTGTGTGTGTGCGTTTGTGCGTATGTGTGTGTTTGTGTCTGTATGTGTATGTGTGTGTGTCTGTCTGTGTGTGTGTGTGTGTGTCTGTCTGT
>NW_015645128.1:304430-306908 GCF_001515625.1 Sinocyclocheilus rhinocerous
TATGTGTGTGTGTGTGTGTGTGTGTGCGTGTGTGTGTGTACCGCTGGCAGCCGCTGTGGAGGAGGAGGAGAATGGAGGGGTGGCTGGCGGGGTGCTCTCTTCCATCATCATCATCACTCTGTCCTGCCGGTGATGAAGAACAGCAACACACTGGACAGATCAAACCACACACTCTTATTCTTCAGCTTAATACAGAAACACAATCTGTAGTTTATACACAAGCCCTGAAGCGGTCATAAATCCCCAGAAGACTTTTGCTGATAAATAAACAGGGACGTCCTGGTGCAGGTAACACACAATAACACACAATACACACTGTTCATGTTCTTACACTAGAGACACTGGAGCTGTGAACTTACCTGTTAAGATATATTTTCCTGAGAAGCCTTGTTTCAGGAAATACATATCAGAAGGAAGCACATTTAAGCATAAAACATTAAAAAAAATACATGCCAATGTCAGAGGGAAAACAATATTTTTCCTTAAGTGAGTTTTGCAAAAACTGAAAATATTTTTTTTTCCAGAAAACAAGACTTAATATCTTCCATTATTTTGTTTTAAACATGTTTAGGTGTTTTTACTGTAGAACAAGAGAATGATTTCTGCAGTCACATGAGATGATTGTTCAGTTCACTGCAGTCAGACTGTCAGGACACATGCATATCTTACCAATATTGATCAAATGTTCCTAATACGAATTCTCTTACGAATAAAACTCTGAAAGTGATGTATAAGTTTGCAGTGTGTTCTGTGGCTATGACTGTGTTTAGAATGGACACGCTGAACGGTTTTACGGCAGCGATGTGATAAACTCATAACTTACTGATCACCGATCGATCGATCAGTCTTATCGATTATTCCCGTCAAAACACACACCTCCGGAGAGCGAACTACACTAACGTTACACACATTTCACTTCGACTCTCAGAGATAATAGAGACCTAATTCGCGCTGATATTTCGCTTCAGGCTAGCAGCGCTATTTAACGGAGTTTCTACACGATCCTAACTAAGAACGAATCATAAATCATAAATCATAAACCAAGTATCACACGACGTACCTGCCGCGATCGAACTGAGCGAACACAGAGGAGCACGGCCGCGCGCTGATGACGTCACGCAGCGCCACGTCTGACGCGAAACAGTGACGTCACTTTCCTTCAAATAATTCGGAAGGTACTTAGCAGTCGTAGGAACACACCAGACAAGGCTTGTTTGAGGTGCACTTCGTCTCGCCTGAGATGTAGGCGGCTGCAGTGAGGCGAGGAGTGAAATAAGCGCAGTCAAGACGGACAGTTCTGACCTCTCGAAGACAGATATCGCGTTATTCTCACTCATGCACTGTGTTGCTGATAAACATGACATAATTTCAGTTCTGTTGCCTTTATATGAAAATAAATATGATGAACAAGACACTCCTAAAGTGCTTGCTATTTACTTCCATACGAAAGGTGCATTTATCATCCATTTTTACTTTAATACAAACGTATTTTAGATTTTTATAGAAATATGACAATCACATATCACACAGAGATCGCACTGTCATAGTGTTTGGGAATAGTCGTGCATAATTTAAATACATAATCACGTGAAATCAGATAAAAAATAAAACATTTTAACCTCTTAAGACCCCGCGGCCTCATATGAGGACATTATATTTTGGTGTATTTCTCTGAGACTATACATGCCACAGTTTTTCTGGATGTCCTGTACAGAGCACATTCAGGGCTTTTCAGAGACACTAATGTTTGGATGTTTCACTGTTACCACTCCCTCTCCTTGGTCTTCAAATATGTCTGATATTAATTTAGTGACACTCTTATGGAAATATGATAATATTTTGTAATTATCATTTAAATCTGACTACTTTTTAAACTGTGTGTCATAAATCAACATCTCAGGAAAATGTTATGGGGTTTCAAATCAAAATATGACTTTCGGTTACGAAACAGGACGTTGATACATGTCCTCATATGAGGACACCGGGACTAAAAGCATGTTTCTTACGCATTTTGGGAGACATAAATGAACAGGGAAAGAAATTATATTTCTGTATTCTATGAAATATTATATGTTATTATGAAAATCTTGTCAATTATTACTCCCATATTACACTTCTTTTTTCATTACATGTTGCCCCAAAAACACATTAATATACTAATTAGATTTAGTTAGTTAAAAGAGAACGCAGCATCACGGTTGACTGAACCAATGCAATGAGCATTAACGGGGTCATATGATGTTGCTAAAAATAACATTATTTTGTGTATTTGGTGTAATGAAATGTGTTTATGCGGTTTAAGGTTAAAAAAAAACATTATTTTCCACATACTGTACATTATTGTTTCTCCCTTCCTTTCTGAAACGCCTCGATTTTTACAAAGCTCATCGTTCTGAAAAGCGAGGTGTGCTCTGATTGGCCAGCTATCCAGTGCGTTATGATTGGCCGAATACCTCAAGCATGTGACGGAAATGTTAC
>NW_015645128.1:306918-308983 GCF_001515625.1 Sinocyclocheilus rhinocerous
CAAATACACCAAATAATGATCTTTAAAATAGCATCATATGACCCCTTTAAGCTGTGTCGTCAGTCAGTCGTTTCCCATCATGCTTTTGATCAGCGCAGTTGGTGGAGAGCAATCAATCCGACACAGCCGCCTCGCTGTCGCGAGAGTTTTTTGGCACACGTCAGCCAAACCCATCAGAGCAAGTCGGACGTAACTCAGACACTTTTGTAACCTGCATGCATCTCGCGGTGATCACCGGTGATCGGTTCTGCGCAGATTTTGCTAATCTCAAACAAGCCTTATGTCTTCATCATATCCAGAGTGACCTGCAGTAACAGTTGATTCTGGAAGTTGATGATTCTGGACAATGTTTTTTTTTTCACTGCCCCCCCAGATGAGAGCCAATAATGATTTTGTGTGAGCTATAAATAAAATATAAAAATGAAAGAATTCACATTTTCTTATTTTATTTGTATTAGCTTATTGTTTTAGTAGATAGAATAACTACGTTTTGGGCTAACTTAATTATTTAAGCCCCATATCCTCGCAAGTCGCTAATGATTCTCAACTTGAGACATGAGCTGGAGGAAAAGCAAAAACTAGAGGTATTTCGTATTGTTGGCGGGAAAATAACCTATCCTACAGAAAAGCATTAAAAACTGCTAGATCTGATTACTTTTAGTCTCTTTTAGAAGAAAACAAACATAACCCCAGGTATTTATTCAATACAGTGGCTAAATTTACGAAAAATAAAGCATCAACAAGTGTTGACATTTCCCAACAGCACAGCAGTAATGACTTTATGAACTACTTTACTTCTAAGATCGATACTATTAGAGATAAAATTGTAACCATGCAGCCGTCAGCTACAGTATCGCATCAGATAATGTGCTATAGATCGCACAATTCCACTCATTCTCTACTATAGGAGAGGAAGAATTGTATAAACTTGTTAAATCATCTAAACCAACAACATGTATGTTAGACCCTATTCCATCTAAGATCCTAAAAGAGGTGCTTCCAGAAGTCATAGATCCTCTTCTGACTATTATTAATTCATCATTGTCATTAGGATATGTCCCAAAAACCTTCAAACTGGCTGTTATTAAGCCTCTCACCAAAAAAACACAACTTGACCCCAAAAAACTAGTTAATTACAGACCGATCTCGAATCTCCCTTTTCTGTCCAAAATACTAGAAAAGGTAGTATCCTCACAATTATATTCCTTCTTAGAGAAAAATGGTATCTATGAGGATTTCCAGTCAGGATTTAGACCGTATCATAGTACCGAGACTGCTCTCATTAGAGTTACAAATGACCTGCTCTTATCATCTGATTGTGGTTGTATCTCTCTATTAGTGCTACTGGATCTTAGCGCTGCGTTCGACACTATTGACCACAACATTCTTTTGCATAGACTAGAAAACTTTGTTGGCATTAATGGAAGTGCATTAGCATGGTTCAAATCGTACTTATCTGACCGCCATCAATTCGTAGCAGTGAATGAAGAGGTATCATATCGATCACAAGTGCAGTATGGAGTACCTCAAGGCTCAGTACTAGGGCCATTACTCTTCACGCTTTACATGTTACCCTTAGGAGATATTATCAGGAAACACGGTGTTAGCTTTCACTGTTATGCTGATGATACTCAGCTCTATATTTCTTCGCAGCCCGGCGAAACATACCAATTTGAAAAACTAGCGGAATGCATAGTCGATATAAAAAAAACTGGATGGTCTATATAGCATAAAATTATAAAATCATATCTAGATACCGGTATGTATGTCTACATTAATGTTACGTTGTAGTTTAGGTTAAAAACAGATAAGCACAAACCGCATTATTACATTCATAATAATAATAAATAACACAAGTAAATAAAGCGAAATGTTATAATGTGCAAACAATAAACACAATACCTAGCCTATAGGCTTATTTTGAACGGTTTCAGAAGAAAACAAGAATGAAAAATATAAGTTGCTAAACAAGCCAAAACTAATAGGCTAATTCAATGCAAAACTGAAAGCAAACGGCGTTCTCGCGCAGCCTACCTCTCTCATTCGGCATTAATCCATTAAATGT
>NW_015645128.1:309311-310248 GCF_001515625.1 Sinocyclocheilus rhinocerous
CTGTTTTTTTCAGAATTTAGCAGTAAGAAATTACTCGTCATCCAGTTTTTTTTTATATCGACTATGCATTCCGTTAGTTTTTCAAATTGGTATGTTTCGCCGGGCTGCGAAGAAATATAGAGCTGAGTATCATCAGCATAACAGTGAAAGCTAACACCGTGTTTCCTTAGGATATCTCCCAAGGGTAACATGTAAAGCGTGAAAAGTAACGGCCCTAGTACTGAGCCTTGTGGTACTCCATACTGCACTTGTGATCGACATGATACCTCTTCATTCACTGCTACGAATTGATGTTGGTCAGATAAGTAAGATTTGAACCATGCTAATGCAATTCCACTAATGCCAACAGTTTTCAAGTCTTTTCTAAAGAATGTCGTGGTCAATAGTGTCGAACGCAGCGCTAAGATCCAGAAGCACTAATAGAGAGATACAACCACGATCAGATGATAAGAGCAGGTCATTTGTAACTCTAATTAGAGCAGTCTCAGTACTATGATACGGTCTAAATCCTGACTGGAAATCCTCACAGATACCATTTTTCTCTAAGAAGGAATATAATTGTGAGGATACTACCTTTTCTAGTATCTTGGACAGAAAAGGGAGATTCCAAAATCACTTTCACAGACTTTCTCATTAACTGTTCCCTCCTGGTGGAATGACCTGCCAAAATAAATCCGAGCAGTCCTTAACCATCTTCAAGAAACTACTAAAAACACATCTGTTCCACCTTTATTTGACCCTCTAACTCTAACACTTTCTATTCTATTTTAATTCTTTAATTTTAATTTTAATTTCATATCTTCTTTTTTATTTTTATTTAAAAAAAAACAACAAAAAACAAACAAACACTAGCTTTCTATTTTTTCTATTCTATCTACTTGTTTTTCTTTGTGCGTGTGTGTGTGTATAATATATATATATATATAAATATATATAT
>NW_015645128.1:311000-313247 GCF_001515625.1 Sinocyclocheilus rhinocerous
TCTATGTGCTGATAATTAACTGATTTCTTTGACGTGAGGCGGCTAGCAGACGGTCGGTTTAGCCAGTTTGTCTGCTTCCTGACCTGGGCCCCAGTTAGTCAAGTACAAACTCTAAGACTATGTGCCATATTTCTAGAGAGAAGAGCGGCACCACCCCAGGAGGGATGAAGACCATCTCTTTTCAACAGGTCAGGTCTGCCCCAAAAACTCATCCAATTATCTATGAAACCTATGTTATTCTGCGGGAACCACTTAGACATCCAGCCATTGAGTGACGACAGTCTGCTGTGTATCTCGTCACCACGGTAAGCAGGGAGGGGACCAGAGCATATTACAGTGTCTGACACCGTACTTGCAAGTTCACACAGCTCTTTAAAGTTATTTTTAGTGATCTCCGACTGGCGAAATCGAACATCATTAGCACCGGCATGAATAACAATATTACTGAATTTACATTTAGCATTAGCCAGCACTTTTACATTTGCCAAGATGTCAGGCGCTCTGGCTCCCGGTAAACATTGGACTATGGTGGCTGGTGTCTCTATTTTCATGTTTCGTACAATAGAATCGCCAATAACTAGAGCACTTTGATCAGGTTTCTCAGCGGGTGCATCACTGATTGAGGAGAACCTGTTTGATGTTTTGAACGGAACGGAAGAGCAGTGTTTTGACCCACGACTATGCACCATCACAGTCACCCAGTCGCCCTGCTGCAGAGGCTCTGTAACTGGATCCGAACAATGTACAGGGCTCCCTAAGCTAGTCACATCCAAAGCCGTATCTAGAACCCTCACATTCTTACTATCCTCAATTAAAGTTTGGATGCATGTCTCTAGTTCTGAAATCTTCTCTGTCAGCCTAACTATTTCCCTGCATTTATCACATGTGAATCCCTCGCTGCTGACAGAGAGAGCTAAACTATACATGTGGCAAGCGGTGCAAGTGACAATAACAGGAGAAGAAGCCATTACTCACTGTGATTGATGAATGATTCTGACTTACCACTGTTGTTTGATGAACTCGTGAAAAAACGGAGCGAGAGAGAAAAGAAACGGAGCAAGAGAAAAAAAAGAAAACAGCAATAGATGCGAATGGAAACGCGAATGACAAGCTAACCGGCTAACGAATGCTAACGCACTGCACTCGCGATTTTAGAATAAAAGCAAACTATCAAATTAATCAGATTAGTTTGATATATAATATCAGAAATAAGGTGGGAATTAAGTTATATTTTATCACTTTAAACAACAGAGAGTGATAGTAAGATAGAGAGTCAACAGAAAAGTGAAGCTACACGGAGCTACAATCACAAACCACTCTGATGGCAGAAAGCGAGTTCCCCAAAATGCGAAAGCTGTCACGCAATGTTGAGAGACTGACTCGAAAGGGAACCCCATTATGAAACCCCATAGGAAAATTTGGTAACACTTTCTATGAAGCCCGTATTTATAATACATTATAAGGGTATTCTTAAGGCATTATAATTAATGCATAATGCATTATAAAAATTAGGAGCGTCTGTGGAGGGTGTTGATGGAACTTCGGTGGGCTGGCCTCACAGCCAACCCCAGGAAGTGTCACCTCGGCCTTACGGAAGCCAAGTACCTTGGATACAAGATTGGCCGAGGGCTCATCATGCCCCAAGAAAAAAAAGTTGAGGCGGTAAAAAAAGTTCCCTCGGCCCAGTAACAAGACACAGGTACGTGCATTTCTGGGGTTGGCGGGCTACTACCGGTCTTTTATCCCTGCATTCTCCACCATATGTCGCGGGGTGAATGAGAACACAGACACAGAACTGGCAAAAAGTACCCCAGGAGGGTGCTTTATTCACAAACGGTGCTATACGTGAGCAGGTGAAGTGTCTGTGCATAGTCGTCAAGAGTCTCTGCACAAGAGGAGAAGAAACAAACAGACATTAGTTTCCGCCTGGAGCTCCTCTTCCTCCTCTTCCACCTTGCGCCTTCTCTCCTGGCTTTAAGGCCTGTGGGAACGAGCTCCAGGTGCGCCAGTCATCCCGCACAGGTGGCGGTAGTTTGTGATTTGTGTAGGAGCGGCGTTTCCAGGGCGACGCTGATCTGGAACCGGGATACTCGCCACAATATATATACAGTATATATATACACACATGGACATTTATGTATGATGGAGATGTGATTGGTAAAGTGTATATTTTGTCATATGCATTTTATTGTTCCCCATTTGAGTGTGTAAATTGATACTGTTCAATAAAAAAAAAAAAAATTGAAA
>NW_015645128.1:314308-332583 GCF_001515625.1 Sinocyclocheilus rhinocerous
ATGACCCCTTTAATGAAAAAGTCTGTGAAAGTGATTTTGTGCCTCTTTGAGATGAACAATAATACGCCGTTCACTTGCAGAACGCAAGCTTCTAGAGGGCAGAGTACCAAGCTAACAATCAAGAACTTCATAAGATCAATTCAGACCATTTCAGTTTGAGTTTCATTAATAGGAATCTATTCCAATAGCACTTACAGAAATGACTAAAGCTCTCCTCAACTTGTCAACTTTCATTGCTGCTCATATTTGCATACATAGAATATTTCAGCTAAAAATGTAAAATAATACATTCAAAGTAAATGTGGAAAGAAAGCGTCTGTAGAGTAGACATTTAATAGATTGTCTATAAGTGGGAAGGGATAAATGATACCATGTGGACCTTATTACACTTTGTGCATTTATTTTAAAAAAAAAACTGGAGAAAAGCAAAACAAAGGTACAGTTTTAAGATACATACAGCACACACTCACACTCTGTTGTTTTTGAAATCAGTATTATTAATCATTTCTTTGTGTGGCATATTTAGTACAGTAAAAAAAGGAAACCAGTATATTGAGGTCCAGTCAGTGAAGGCAGAGTCTTCACTGCATGTCCTGTTTTACACAGTATTGGTCAAGTTACAGAGGAATTTAGGAATATGTTACATTTTTAAAGGAAATAAATGCAATTCATAAAAGAACTGGTACTACAGTATGTACAGTTTTATACAATTAAAGTTCAGGCTCAGAGTGCTTTAAGACTCACTGCACGTCCTAAATACTCCACAGATGTATTCCTATCAAACTGACCCCATCACATCATCTTAAAGATTTGTCTTTCTTCGCAAAAGTCCAGCTTTAGCTTACTAAAAACTACCTGCACTAAAGTATCTGCCCTTCATTTCAGTGATCACGTTTTATAGGACTGAAATCAAAAGGCACAAGCCAAAATGATGCTAATGTTAAAACGTGTAACTGTAAACTAAACTTAATGGGCGCTGTCAATATAAATGCAACACAAATGGTGCTTTATCAGGGCACGTCAACCTTTGGTAAACCTGAAATGTTTTCGGACAAAAAAAAAAAAAATTCAATAATAGAAACACCGAGCTGATAGTCCAGTCTCAATAAACAGTACTAATATCCTAAATATCATAATGAAAAATGGAAAACTGTCATTGGGAATAATCTGACATATTTGAAGGGAAACATAAAGGATTGTCCTGTATTTGTGTGAAATGTTATTAATGAATGGAATGATTCGTTTATGAAGATTACAAATGTTTGCACCTCCGCTGAAACACTCCACAGGACTCTGGATAAGACTAAGTCGACTTGACAAGAGCTACTGTAAGAACTCGAATGTCAACACAGACAGCTATGGAAGCGTGAATGGAGTGCTGTGGAAGTGCAGAGGTTTATGGTCCGTTAGTGAAGTCTGTGGCTGTTTCTTTGCTGTCCGTGTCCTCGAGGGGCGAGGGGCTGCTGTCTCTCGTGGGCAGCAGGTCATAATGACATGGGATGTGGCTGTTCTTTGGCAGGTCATATGGATCTTGACCAAATGGCCCGTTGCAGTTGTTGTTAAAGACTGTGTGGACAGAACTGATGGTCGGCTCTGGATAGGGAAGAATACAGGTTCAAACGGTTACATATCTAATGTGCACGGTACATGTGTTACATACTTTTATCTTTCTAATTGTTTATAAATACCAAAAAACTCAGAAAAGCACAGCAGTTCCTGTTCTGCAGGAAAGTCATGTCCCATCGTGGAGCAACAAGAAGCTTCAAGCACAGCGAAGCCAAAAATCAGCAATGAAGACTGTTAAAAACTGTAAAATATTTTGAAAAGATTATGGATGATAAAGTAATTGTATAATAGTGCTGATCAGCCTTAGACTGCTGGAGCATTTGCTAGCACATATTTGACAGGATTCGCTGCTCTTATTTGCATCAAGACAAAATCGTGATGCAAGCGTCAAACAACAGTGGAGATGAGATCCACGCTTTCAGTAATGCAAGACTTTAACATGCCCAAGCCAATAATGGCTCCAAGTCATCTGTTCTTGTTACAGAATCGTTAACAGGAAAAATGACTAAATAGTGGAATGTATTGTTAGTCTTCAGAATATAGTTTTGCAGTTGTGTAGCATTAAGATCCTGAAGTGTACAGCTTCGCTCTGTGGTGTGAGTCAAAAGAATATTAGAATCTAAAGTAAGCAAAAGTGTGCTGTGGTTGAAGCGCTGAGGGAAGGGCTGTGTGTCTTGAGCTGTGTCTCGAGCGCTCGGTGGAAGATGAAGGCTCAGAGAGAGACTGTAGTGTGTAGTTGACTGACGGAGGGCTCAGTGCTGGTTTTTTGAGCATGTGATGGGAAGGTTTCCTGTAGTAAGAGATGTGTGGACAGTCAGATAAACGGTGCTTCTGCTCAGATCGGTCAGATGGAAAGTGTCATTGTCAAACGGCTTTCTCTGGTGAGTCTGTCCTCATCTGCAGTGCCTGTGAAAAACGGAGCAGGGTGAGGGCTGATGGAAAAGACAGCCCTGATTATAACGTACGTGTGCGTTCCCCAGCTGACATGACGTGAACACAACTGCTGCTCTCACACGAGCCACGATTACTCATTCTTTCCTAGCCGGGGAACTGATGTGATGCCTTCAGGTTTGGAGGGATACATCCCATCTGTGCACAGTTACTGGAGACATCAGTCTGTTCATACGGAGTGGATGTGTAGTCCCATCAAAGAAATACTATTCGCATGAAGCACAAATAAAAATGGCTGACTATGACTTCTAAATATTGAAATGTAGTTGAGAAAATAATAGGCACTGAGTCCGTCTCTAATACAGTTATGGAATAACAAACAGTGTGCGGCTCACTGGTGTTGCTGGATCTGTGTTTTTCTTACCAACTTCATAGACGTTTTTGTTGGCAGGGCTGGAGGAGTGTATCTCAGCGTACGGCGCGTCTCTGTGAGCGGGAGACTTCATCTCCACATAGCCGCACTCCAAGCTCTTGGTCAGCAGCAGAGGAGGGTCTTTGATGGTGGCGTATGGGTTCTCTGAGCTGTTTAGAGAGCTGGAGCTGGCGTGATAGGGCACGCTCTTCACCAGATCTACAGACAGAGAGAAGGGGTCAAAT
Organism: Sinocyclocheilus rhinocerous; assembly: GCF_001515625.1. Taxonomy (NCBI): domain Eukaryota; kingdom Metazoa; phylum Chordata; class Actinopteri; order Cypriniformes; family Cyprinidae; genus Sinocyclocheilus; species Sinocyclocheilus rhinocerous. Next base: position 317,423 of record NW_015645128.1, read on the forward strand.
CATCACACTGTGTGAAGGCATTTACTCACCCTCATGATCCAAACCCGTATGCCTTCTTCACAACACAAAAAAACTTTTTTTGGAGCATACCAGGGTTCAAGACTTTCTTTGCATGGACCAAAAAAAAAACATTTTTTAAAATATTGTCTTTTGTGTTCCACAGAAGAAATGATACCTGTCTGGTGAGTAAATTGTAAAATATTCAAGACTCTTGCTTGCTAAACGATCATTTACCTCGAAGTGACTTTCCCATGTAACGCCTGTCAACTCCATAGGCTCCTAATGAGAGAATCAAGACAGAAGAAGTCAAACTTGATGACACAACTTACAGCTGGAGATGCTACACGTGCTGCCGCTGTGTGTGAAATGACTAGTGTTTGCACAGAGGCGGTCAGGAAACAAGTCACTGCACAGTTTGGCTGCTTCTGTTCTCTGCTTTCTGTAAACGCTGGGCTACTGAACAGTATCGGGTCAAATGTCTGCCTGTCATATACTGTATGTTGTGATCATGGTGGTTGGATGTCACACCGAGCTCATTGAAGGATCCTCCTTGTTTCCAGTCGGCCGGTAGAGTTCCTGTGTGATCCAGCAGGGAAAGACGTTTCCTCGGCTCTGCGTTCTTCAGGTTCACAAACAACTGATTGTTCTTCGGCTGTCAGGCAGAAGAAAATCAACAATTATAGCAAGTGTCTTTCTACAACGTTCCACATTATTCCTCAATTCTGGTCAGCTTCTGCTCCTGAAACCATGGGTTAGTTCAGCTTGCAATGGGTTTTTTTAGAATGGCGGTTTTGGATTCTTGATTAAATAAAGCCTGTGGTCAACATTCAATTTTCGTGAACATTTTGTACAAAATGACACCTTATTTTACTCAAAAAGAAATCAAAAATGCTTCTAACAACACATAGGCAAGGCAATCGGTGGAAAAGCTCTATTCAGCAGTAGCATCTTATAAACAGCCTAAAATATTAGTCCTTCATTCCCAGAGCTGTTCAGTAATTACAGAGTCTGTTAGTAGAGTAGCACCTCTCCATAGGGCAGGTTGTTGGCGTGAGGAGGGCTGCTGCACTGGGTCAGTGTGTGATAGCTGGGGTTGGAGAAATAGCTACTGTTGGGAATGACGTCAGTCTGCGGGAGCGACTCTACAAACAGAAAACACATCACACACAGACACACACACACGTGACCCTGATAAGACTTACACAGGAAATCATAAGAATGCAAAGAAAAGTCATCACGTCAATATCACACATGCTGACATCGTGATGCTGACCTGCGATGGCGTAATCGGTGTTGGCCCTCATGGTAGGTGTGTACGTGACCGCAGGCATCGTGGATTCTTTTCCTTTCTGTTTCTTGCGGTAAATGATGAAGAGGAGGAGGAGGATGAGAACGAGGAGCACCAGAACGATGATTCCTGCGATCGCACTGATCTGATACGAGTCCACAGGCACAGCGGCGCTCGTCAAGCTGTTGAGATTCCCTACGATGATCACGCCGGCTGAGAAAGAGTCACGCAGTCAAAGAGCAACAAACCTCACTGTGTGTCCATGTGCCTGAACCAGAGGATCAGTGTAGCTGTGAAGCGCCGAGATTATTTTGCTATTCTAAAACATACCATACAAAGGAAACATAAAGATTCCCCCTATTTAATAATGGCAAGTGCTAATGTAATGTTACCTTGGTCACAGCGTGTGCCTTTCCAGCCGGGATTACAGTAGCAGGTGCCAGTCATGTGATCACAGGTGGAGTTATTGAGACAGTCGCACACCTGCCGGCACCCGTATCCGTATGTACCCGCGGGACATTCTGGAAGCCAGTGGAGTAACCGAGGATCAGATGCAGACTCGAGCGTGTGCTTGAAAACATCAAAGTACCAGCTCCACGCTTTCATACTCACTCTGTTCACAGTGGCGTCCCATGAAGCCGGTGCGGCAGGTGCACTGACCGGAGATATGATTGCAGTCTGCGCCGTTCTCACACTGACACGCCTGAACACAGTCCTTACCGTAGAAACCTAGTGGACAGCCTGCAGGACACAACAGCACAATGACGGGAACTGTCACGATCGATCGTGAACACACAGGCTAGAGATCAGAGCTGTAGTTTCAGATCGGATGCGGTAGAGTTGTACTCACGCTGTGTGCAGTACAGCCCCGTCCAGCCGGCTGTACACTTACACTCGCCGTCATAAGCACTGCAGAACGCCCCGTTGTGACAGTAACAGGTGTGGATGCAGTTGGGACCCCACTGACCCGGAGGACATGCTACAGGTGAACACACATACATGTCATATTTGATCAAAAATGACGGAAATACAGCAATAGTGTGACAAATTAATTTACATTTAACAATTTTCAGCATCAGTCTTCAGTGTCACATGATCCTTCAGAAATCATTCTAATATGCCGATTGGCTGCTCAAGAAACATTAAAAAGTTAAGTTTTTATAATGAAAACTATTTTTTTGTGAAAACTGTTCTACCATTCAAAACTTGGGGGTAAGATTTAAAAAAAGAGAAAGAAAAAGAAAAAGAACTTTAATCAAAAGTTACAGTAAGGACATTTATAATGTAACAAAAGATTTCCAAATGGTGTTCATTGAACTTTCTATTCATCAAAGAATCTTGTAAAAATGTATCATGGTTTCCACAAAAATATGAAGCCGAAAAAACAGTTCTACATAATTTTTCATTAACTAAATGCAGCCTTGGTGAGCAGAAGAAACTTCTTTCAAAAACATTTAAAAAATCATAATTATTACAAACTTTTGACAGGTATTGTGTATAAAACATCAGCAGATCAAGTGTGTTTTATTAATGTTTCTCTGTATGATCAGCAAGGGGCGCTAGATACCACAGACACTCAATGGTCAAACCATAGAGGGCATGATTAACCCAAAGTCATGGGTAAAAACAAACTCTGTTCCTAATGCTCCTGAGTGATAAACTTTCACTGAGTATCGTCTTTATATGGACCATCCACTTACAGGAGATGATCTACATCAGTCGAGCCAATTAAAGGAACAGCATGGGATTGTTCTGTCCAGATGTGGAAAGTAAAATGTTCTATAATTACAATAACCCAGCAGTTATATGCTATATATTATTCAGGAGGATAATACTACACAATAAAACATGAAACAATGTATTTGATAAGTGCTACTTCATTAGACACATCAGTAAACATCTGTGATGGTCAAACTACAAAATCATATCACATCACATCAGACAATGCTGGAGAGCCAACAGCTGCTATAAATTACAGATAGTGAGGATTTCCAGCCAGGATTTAGACCGTATCATAGTACTGAGACTGCTCTCATCAGAGTTACAAATGACCTGCTCTTATCATCCGATCGTGGTTGTATTTCTCTATTAGTATTACTGGATCTTAGTGCTGCGTTTGACACTATCGACCACAACATCCTTTTGAGTTGACTACAAAATTCTGTTGGCATTAGTGTTGGAATTGCATTGTCATGGTTCAAATCTTACTTATCTGACCGTCATCAATGTGCAGTACAGCCCCGTCCAGCCGGCTGTACACTTACACTCGCCGTCATAAGCACTGCAGAACGCCCCGTTGTGACAGTAACAGGTGTGGATGCAGTTGGGACCCCACTGACCCGGAGGACATGCTACAGGTGAACACACATACATGTCATATTTGATCAAAAATGACGGAAATACAGCAATAGTGTGACAAATTAATTTACATTTAACAATTTTCAGCATCAGTCTTCAGTGTCACATGATCCTTCAGAAATCATTCTAATATGCCGATTGGCTGCTCAAGAAACATTAAAAAGTTAAGTTTTTATAATGAAAACTATTTTTTTGTGAAAACTGTTCTACCATTCAAAACTTGGGGGTAAGATTTAAAAAAAGAGAAAGAAAAAGAAAAAGAACTTTAATCAAAAGTTACAGTAAGGACATTTATAATGTAACAAAAGATTTCCAAATGGTGTTCATTGAACTTTCTATTCATCAAAGAATCTTGTAAAAATGTATCATGGTTTCCACAAAAATATGAAGCCGAAAAAACAGTTCTACATAATTTTTCATTAACTAAATGCAGCCTTGGTGAGCAGAAGAAACTTCTTTCAAAAACATTTAAAAAATCATAATTATTACAAACTTTTGACAGGTATTGTGTATAAAACATCAGCAGATCAAGTGTGTTTTATTAATGTTTCTCTGTATGATCAGCAAGGGGCGCTAGATACCACAGACACTCAATGGTCAAACCATAGAGGGCATGATTAACCCAAAGTCATGGGTAAAAACAAACTCTGTTCCTAATGCTCCTGAGTGATAAACTTTCACTGAGTATCGTCTTTATATGGACCATCCACTTACAGGAGATGATCTACATCAGTCGAGCCAATTAAAGGAACAGCATGGGATTGTTCTGTCCAGATGTGGAAAGTAAAATGTTCTATAATTACAATAACCCAGCAGTTATATGCTATATATTATTCAGGAGGATAATACTACACAATAAAACATGAAACAATGTATTTGATAAGTGCTACTTCATTAGACACATCAGTAAACATCTGTGATGGTCAAACTACAAAATCATATCACATCACATCAGACAATGCTGGAGAGCCAACAGCTGCTATAAATTACAGATAGTGAGGATTTCCAGCCAGGATTTAGACCGTATCATAGTACTGAGACTGCTCTCATCAGAGTTACAAATGACCTGCTCTTATCATCCGATCGTGGTTGTATTTCTCTATTAGTATTACTGGATCTTAGTGCTGCGTTTGACACTATCGACCACAACATCCTTTTGAGTTGACTACAAAATTCTGTTGGCATTAGTGTTGGAATTGCATTGTCATGGTTCAAATCGTACTTATCTGACCATCATCAATTCATAGCAATGAATGAAGAGGTAACATATAGATAACAAGTGCTGTATGGAATACCACAAGGCTCAGTACTAGGACCATTGCTGTTCATGCTTTAAATTTTTCTCTTGGCAGATATAATCAGGAAACGTGGTGTTAGCTTTCACTGTTATGCTGATGATACTCAGCTCTATATTTCTGACGAAACATACCAATTCGCAAAACTAACGGAATGCATAGTTGATATAAAAAACTGGATGATTAGTACTTTAACTGAAAAATTGACAGTTTGCTATTGTCCTCTTTTTAGAGCTGCTCTACAGCAGAATTCAATTTTCTTTCCATTATTGACACACAATTTTCCTGTTTAACACTGTAAAGCTGCTTTGACAATCTGTATTGTATAAAGCAATATATCAATAAAGGTGACTTGACTTTATTAATTTGTTTGAAGAGGAAAAAAGCTTTGAAAAGATCTGAGGATATGCCAGACATCAGGATGCCCTACCAAACCCTCCTGACCCAAAGATTCCAGCCTGACAGCTGCAGAACTGTGTGATATGAGATAAAGTGCCTAAACAGCCACAATCTCTGCAGACACAAAGAGAAAGGCCGACATTAAGTCACCTGATGATCAGAAACCTAAAGAAATTGTTTTGTCGTGTGATGAGATGAGCTGAAGTCGAGCCTTTAGGGTGGAAACAAAATGCTGCAAATGATGCAAATCAAAAAGTGAAACTCTAACACAACAGCATCACTGTTCTGAACTCTGTTCTGAAGGACATTTTTTTAGAAGATTAGAAGATAGAGCTTTAGTGTTTTTAGTGTGATTGCACAGAATACTGACGCTGTGAGCAGTCACTGCCGATCCAGCCGGGGTAACACTGACACGAGCCATCGATGGGGATACACGTGCCGTTATTAGTGCAGGTGCAGCTCCATGCACAGTTCTTACCGAACCTGCCACTGGGACACACTGCAGACAGACAGACAGACAGAGCAGCACATCAACACCACCATCTGTGACATGACCGCAGTACAGATACTGGACAATGGAAATGGAAAACATTACAAAAAGAACTGAAAGAAGAAATGGCGTGGAGAAGACACACTCCCCATGTAAGTCCGACTATCTGACAGCTGTACTGTAGTAGTGAGTGAGAGGGGCGTTTCTTGCCTTCGTTGCAGAGCGCCCCTTTGAACCCGGGCAGACAGTCACACTGGCCAGTCACGTGGTGACAGGGGCCACTGCTGTGGACGCAGTGCGGACAGGCCTGGCTACAGCGGTGGCCAAAGAAACCCGGAGAACAGACTGGGAGCACGTCGGAAAAACATGAGGAGAACAGGGCGGATGAGAAAACAGACAGGTCATTGCGGGACAGACAGGCATGCGGTGTGTTTGAGCACTCACTGCGCTGGCAGGTGGTTCCTCTGAATCCAGGTGCGCACTCGCATGCACCCTCGTCCGGTGAACACGACGCTCCATTCTTACAGTTACAGGACAGAGAGCAGTTGGGCCCCCAGCGGCCCTCAGCACACACACTGTCACAATGAATGCCTGTGAGAAACATACACACACACACTGACTCTCACAAAAACACAACATCACTTAAGAGTCACAGAAAAAAACATCTCTCAATTACTACTTCACAAAACTTCACGGTAACACTTTACATAAAGCCACTATGTATATTGCATTATGTATGCCTTGTAATGCACATTATAATGCATTTATGATCTCTTGAATAACTGTAACCACAGTTATAATACATTATGATGATTATCTATTCATCTCTAACCTTCCATTTCTTTCTAAAGTGCTGGAAAAAGTAGTTGCTGCACAACTTCTGGTCCATTTAAAACAAAACAACCTGTTCGAGAAATTCCAGTCTGGTTTCCACTCTAGCCACAGCATGGAAACAGCTCTGGTTAGGGTCACAAACGGCCTGCTAATGGCAGCTGACACTGGTTCTCCATCTCTTCTCATCCTTCTGGACTTGACTGCAGCGTTCGACACTGTGGATCACAACATTCTTCTGCATCGTCTACGCAACACCGTTCGTCTCTGTGACTCCGTCTATATCTGGTTTTCATCCTACCTTACTGGGAGAACAGAGTATGTTGCCTTGAGAGAGGCTAAATCCTTGACACACAACGTCACCTGTGGTGTCCCTCAAGGCTCAGTGCTCGGCCCCATCCTGTGCGGAAAAGCTTGTCCATGCTTTTTTCTCATCTAGGCTGGACTACTGAAATGTGCTCCTCATCGGGATCCCTGGCAAAAGCCTACAGAAATTGCAATACATTCAGAACACTGCTGCTAGGATCCTGATCAGGGTACGCAAATACAACCATATAACCCCCATTCTCAAATCATTTCACTGGCTACCTATTTCATTCAGGATTGCTTATAAGGTCTCCCTCCTCACCCATCAGTGCATCCATGGTAACGCCCCACCCTATCTCAAGGAACTTTTCACTCTGCAAAGCTCTACACGTACTCTCTGTTCTACCTCAACATATCTCCTAAAGCCCCCCAGGACCAAGCTCCGTACTATGGGAGATCGGGTTTTCTGCTCAGCTGCTCCGCGTTTGTGGAATGCACTCCCTGATCATCTGAGGACCCCACAGACTGTGGATGCTTTTAAATGCGGCCTCAAAACCTTCTTTTTTAGCAGAGCCTTTGACTGATTCATAACATTTCTTTTTTAATCTGTAGCACTTTGGGATTCTGCTTGAATATAAAGTGCGTTATAAAAAAAAATCTATTATTATTATTATTCATTGTTACACCTTTAGAAAGTATAATGCATTAAAACACATGACAAACAAACCTTATAATGCATTTACAATTATATATGAAAAGATATAATGCATTACAATGTACATTATGAATACATTTAAAATGCATTAAACATAAAGGCTTTAAGTAACGTGTTACCAACTTCACTTCTCTTACAGAATTCGATGTTTTGTATTGAGAACTATTAGATGTTCATGAGTTCACCTGCCCATCCATTCTTGATTATCATTTGATAGTTAATTAATTTGGCATGCTGTCCTCAGTGAACCCCCAGACTACGGGACTGACTAAAATGAGGTAGCTTGGAATGGGATGAGACGGGATGGTGGAGGAATGATGGAAAACCATTGCTGGTGCAGCTCAGTGGCTGCTGCTTATATACACTCATGATGATGACTTACAGTTTAGTGAAGCGTTTTAAAGCTCGGAATCAACTGAACCAACTGATTCATAAAATGATTCACTGTTTTGAAGCACTGAAAACTCTACTAGCTGCACCATCTCAAAATGCTGTAAATGCAACAAAAACTCAGACTAACACATTTAATGACACAGTTTACAAACTAATTGCCAGTTTTCATGAAAGTGTAATCTATTAAATGTAATCTACAAATAACTAAATTAAATACTATTAAATATGAAAGTTCTGTAAAATTTGTGTTTTATTTATTTGTAGTCCTTGTTTTGTCATTAGGCGCTGCTTGGCGAACTAAGTCAATTAGAAGCAATTCAGTATAATTTTACTTATTGTATTATACTGTATGTGCATAAGTATTAAAATTCATTAACATATTTAAATATGGACCTACCTGAGATCAGTTAAAATCCATCAAACATTCATGGGATCACCAGATTAATGCGATCTAACGGTGAACCCTCTTAATTTTAAAATGTTTCGACGCAACAATTTTGCCTCATTTGCTGAAATCAACTGACTTGAGTTGATACAAGCTTTGAACCATTGATTCAAACAAAAGATTCATAAATATTACAAAGCTTAATGTAGCAATGTTTCAAAAGGGCCCATCACTACTGACAGAACTAAAAAAAATTTGGCTTTTACCGAACCTACGTTTTAAACTTAATTTCATATCCCTTCACATCCTAATGGTGTGCACACACATATACTGGCACAGAACTCATCTGCTATGAGCAAAGATGGAAGATTTCAGTTCGCACCAGACAAGAGTGCTGATGCTTTGGCTTGCTTAGTTGGGGACGACTGACTGATTGCACAGACACTATTGGAAGAGAGCTGAACTGGATGATGACATCACTGAATCATCAATGCAATGACTTTAGCTGAAAAATGACTCTGTTATTGTCTTCTTGCATTATTGACAAACTATTTTCCTGTATGACTGACTAAAGGCCCGTTCACACCAAGCACGATAACTATAAAGATAACGATAAAGAAGTTCTAAAAATCGTTCTCAATATTAAAGAATAGCATAGTTCACACCACAACTACAACGATAACGATACAGAGGAACGATATCGTTGTGATCACTTTCAAAACGATTTTTTTTCCAGCTGATGAACGATAAAACACTGACAGCCAATCAGAATCCATCCTGCTGTAATGAGCTCAAGAATTTAAAGTGGCAGACGCATGTGCGCCTAGAATAAACAGACGATATCGTTCGCTGGTGTGGACGCTAATATCGTTATCTTTATAGTTATCTTTATAGTTATCGTTCTTGGTGTGAACGGGGCTTAAAGCTGCTTTGACACAATCGTTATCTTTATAGTTAACACTATCTTTGAAAGTGATCACAACGATATCGTTCCTCTGGTTTTGTGATTGTAGCTTCGTGTAGCTCTGTTTTTCTGTAAAATCTCTATTACTCTCTGTTGTTAACTGCTGGTTTTGTCTGGCCAGAGGAGAACTGGCCCCCCGACTGAGCCTGGTTTCTCCCAAGGTTTTTTCTCCACAATCTGTATTGTTAAAAGTGCTATATAAATAAAGGTGACTTGACTTGACTTGACTTGACAATCAGTATTGTACAAAGCGCTATACAAATACAGGTGACTTGACTTGACTTGATGGATAGTCAAGAAATAACTTCATAGAAAGTTCCTCAAGAACTACAAACCAACATTTGGTTGAAAACAGTCCCCTACTGAGTCAAAGCTTAATTTAGGATTCAGGCATTTTATTTAACAATAATGACAGAGGAACAATATTGTTAGAATCACATTCAGAGCAAGTTTTTTTTTCCAGTGGATGAACATTTTAAGCCAATCAAAATCCATCCTGCTTTAAAAAGTTTGATCATTGAAAGTGGCAGATGTAAGCGCAGCGCGTGCTTATAATAAACCGAACGATATTGCGTGTTGGTGTGCTAATATAGTTATTGTTATAGTTATTGTTGGTGTGAAGGAGTCATAACCCAGTGACCGTCAGGACAATGATTACACACGTCTCTTGCTGTGAGTCTGGAGCTCAGTCTGTGTGCAGCACTGTGCTGAAGTGGCTCTGTGCTGCCAGAACACGGACAAAAGCTCTTTTGAGAGTGAGTGTGTGTTGCTAGGCACTGTGAGAACGCCGGAGATCATTCCAGTACAGCAGCCCTGAGAGCATCAGTATGCTGCCGGTGTCCAGCACAAGCCCGAGGAATGTGTGGGAGAGTATTTGCACTGCTTGTGCGCTCATTACATGCTGAAAGGAAAAACATCAATAACAGATCTACACACACAACTCATTCTCAGGTGTGCCCCATGACCTACTGCTGATACACTTAGGGATAGTTCATACCAAAATGAAAATTCTGTCATCGTTTACTCACCCTCAAGCTTAAACCGGTATGAGTTTCTTACAAAAGAAGACCAAACCATTGCTGTTCCCCATTGACTTCCAAAGTATGGGGGGAAATACTATAAACATCAATGGGGACCAGCAACTGTTTGGTTACCAACATTCTTCATAATATCTTCTGTGTTCAGCAGAAGAAAGAAACTCAAACAGGTTTGGATCAACCTGAGAGAGAGTAAATGATTCATTTTCAACTATCACTTTAGCAGGTTATTGCTGTTAATCATATGAACTTAACCACATGAAATAAATAAAAAAAACATTTTTTAAATGGTCATTAAAGTTGTTTTTACACACCCCACGACCTCATGTAGGACAAGTGGATTTGGACAGTAAGGCTGTAACCACATACATATTTAGGATTGGGTACACACACAGTTTATTAACAACCACCTAAAAACTGGAGAGGTCCCATGCGCAGAGGCTTTGGCTGTTACAGTCCTGGTACTTTAGGCCAGAGATGGAAAACAGCTTTCTAAAGTGTCAGTCTCATGTCCAGCGTCAGCTGCTTTACCTGTCCATCCAGCCAGACAGCGGCAGTGTCCGGTCGAGGGGTGACACCCGTCTGCATGACTGCAGTCACAGCGCTCGCGACAGTCCAGGCCATACGTCCCGTCCTGCATCAGTCCAGACAGGGACACCTCTTACTACACAAACACTGCTTTATGAGCTGAATGTGCTGCTGAATATGAGAACACACTTAAAAATAATTAGCATGGCTGAGCTAAAGATTATGATTACGGGTTACTGTTGTGATGCCTTGTGAGTGAAAGTCAAAAGTATGGAAAATAATTGAGAAATAAATGAGCACTTTTTTTTTTTTTTAAATAAGTAATGTATAGCTATAACACTATGCCTTGAAAGTATTACCTCAAAATTACATTTCAGAAAACTAGTTAATGCTGCTGTTTAAAATACAACGGCTGAAAGAGGGATGGCAAATCTGACATCTTTCTCAATTAATATCTCAATATGTTTTTCTCCTCTGTTGTAATTGTAGAAACATTATTGTGGATTTTTTTTCTTTTGCTATTAGAGCAAATGGCAATGCAAAATTATACTTGTTGGAGTTTCCATTCACCATTATAGAAGTTTACCCAACTATGATGACCAGAAATGCCAGAAATGTGAAAAGGGTCCATATAAGAAGATCATAGAAGAGGTTTAACATGTTGACAGCAGGCTTTGAATGTGGAAATGAGTTCAGTATCAGGTATCAGGTGTAAAGTTTGATATTTCTCAGTGAATGGAGCTCTGAAGAGATGTTTATGATGTTAGTGATGAACTGACCTGACAGTGTTGATCACATCTGTCTCCTCTCCAGCCTGGAGCACAGGTGCACCTCCCATCCAGAGCACTGCAGGCGCCTCCGTTACCACACACACACCTCAGGTTACAGCCCAGACCCCACGAGCCGCTGGGGCAGTTAATGGAGCAGTCCACCCCATGCCACCCTGACACAGCCACCAGATTTCATTAAAAACATCTTTATTTGTGTTCTGGAGATTAACACATTTCTTGAGGTGAGAAAATGATGACAGAATTTAGATTTTGGGGTGAGCTCTGCCTTTAATAGTTCTGGATCTTACCTGCTTGACAGGAGCAGGATCCGTCGATGGGTGAGCAAGCGGCTGCGTTCTTACACGAGCACACAGAGCTGCAGTTGATGCCGTAGGTGCCGGCGGGACAGGGAGTGGAGCAATCTGAGCCCTGCGATCGCTGTCAAACGTTAGTGTCTGACTCCAGCACACACACACACACAGAGAGAGAGAGAAGACACACCATCTTTATGAAGATGTACCTTGAATCCGGGCGCGCAGACACACTCCCCGCTCACGCTGTGGCAGTCGGCTCCGTTCTGACAGCGACAGACCTCCTGACACGCCTCGCCGTATAAACCAGGAGCACACGTCTCGTTACAGTACAAGCCCGACCAGCCCAGCCGGCACGAGCACTCACCCGACACGGGCTGACAGCTGAGAGAGAGACGTCAGCACATCAACACGCAGCTGCTGCGGTCACTAAACACAGCCCCACACTCTAGTCTTACTGCAGCCATCACACAAGATCATTTAGTGACCTACCTCCTTAATATTTCATATTTCAATCATTTAACTGCACATTCACATGTTCACTTTTGATGTCTATTAATGGTTACATGGCATGCAGGTAAACAAAAAAAAATAATTTTTAGTCCGTTTAATATGTTTACTGTCTTTATTTTAAAATGAATTACTTACAGTATAAGGCTGTGTAATTTGGCCAAAAATTATATTGTAATTATTTTTGTCAAAAACCTGCTGCCAGTACAGTTCCAGTTGCTTTTTAAATGTTCGCATATGGGTTCAATCTTAGCAAAAATCGAATCTTCACACGGTCTTTACAAGAATCAACTGAACAGAGTAAAAACAATCAAACAAACAGTCTTTGCAGTGACTTTGTAGCTCTACTTTTAAGTGGACTCAAGCCTCTTTTTGTAGATGATAGTTTCTCAGTCCACATCACATTCACACTGTAGATTTTAGGAAACAATCAATCTGAATAATAATGATAATTGTTTTGAAAGATTATTATTTTAACTCGAATTATAAAAAAAATGAAGAGTGAGGTATATTTTTACTGAATTGATACATTTGTAATATTTGATAATGGTAATTATTTTATTACTCTACAAATAACAATACTAATCCATCTTAATCTTCAGTTTTAAATGTTTGTTTTAACTCTCAAGCTTTTATTCTAGTGGAAAAATGCAGGAAGACCTTTATGTCTGTGTTTAATTGATAACAGGTCTTATTACAAATTCAAAACTGATGGCCATTTAAATGTTAGAAATGATGTGAAAGTGAAAATAAAGTGATCCTGGTGCATAGCACTGTATAAATGAGGAGGAGATGGTTAAAGGAGGTCACAGAATAAGGAGCCGGTCTACAGTAAACTCCTCTCAGAGGTTCTGGGTAAGTGAAGGACGACAGCGTGAAAGTGAAGACATTCCTACAGAGAATGTCTGCCATACTGCAGTCTGTCAGGAAATTACAAATCCATCAGTCAACCTCATTATGATTTTGACTCACGATCATGACTGAATTTGCCTTTAAATATAGAAGCTCATATCCAGATGTAGTGTGTTCAGTTTAATGCACTGAAACAATGATGTTTGAGCTTCATCTGAGCCTCTTGACGTCATCTCATTACTAACACTGGGCTTTTCTCAGCTGTTAAGCCAGTTAAAACGAGTGTCTGCACACTTATACAGTGCTTTAAGTACATTAATATCAGATCATATTGTTCCACTGACAGCCTCTGATTTCTTTATATTTGAGATATAAAGAAGTTTCTTGATTCTTTGCTAGCTGTCAGTAAAGTCCCTCGACAGGGGCTGGTGTTGATGACTATGAAGTGTCAGATGTAATGAGTCTATATTGTCCATTACCTGTGGACAGAGCAGCTGGAAAGAGCCGTTTAGGCAGCTGCATCACATGTGACACATGTGGTTTGTCAGCTGTGCACGTCTGTCTGAGCTAAACAATGAGCAACTGTCTGTATGTGTGTGTGTGTGTGTGTGTGCCAAGCCGGATTCAGTGGCTACTCAGGTAAGTTTGAGTTTAGTTTGAGCAAACTCTGTTTTTTTCTCTTTTATTCTGGTTAAGCGGCTGCAAATCAAAACTGACAAAAAGCGACATATATCTAAAGTCACTCCCCGTATCTCTTACCAAATTAAAGCAGTTCACAGTGGAGGAATTGTAATAAGCAATTATATTTTGACAATTAATATTCAGCTTTTAATTCAAACGAATATACATACAAATACAAGCTTTAGAATATATAAAGATTTAAGAACAGCTAAACTTATGTTTTCTTTTAAGATCTTTGTGAACATTTATAACTAAAATAATTTGACTTTCGCATTAGATTTCAGCGCGGTTGTTGTTGCTAGGAAACATTGTTTCACATACTGTGTTTTACTGTGGTTAATACATGCTCAAGTCGTGTTTGTTCTCGTGCGTATCGCGGGACTTTCCACTTTCAGTTTGCTAAATAGTAAGGCGTGGCCAAAGCCAGTAAAAGTACTTATTTACCTGTTTAGAAGCACTTGTTAGAAGAAGCAGTCGAGCAGCAGAAGAGGACAGCCGTTTGTAAGTGTTTTGTCTTGTTTTCTCATTAGATTTCAGCACGGTTGTCGTTGCTAGGAAACATTGTTCATTTACTGTGTTTTACCGTGGTAAACGTGCTCAAGTCGTGTTTGTTCTCGTGCGTATCGCGGGACTTTCCAGTTTCTGTTTGCTAAATAGTAAGGCGTGGCCAGCCGACTTCAGTAACAAGTACTCAGGCAAGTATAAAATTGGTTAGTTCACCGCGGCAGCCCTCATGTGAGTGTAAAGACCATCGACTCTACCTGCGCAACTCCACCGAGCAAGGACACCGACAAGGCACTTGAGTATTTGCTTTTCTCCCCTTTCTTTACTTTTTGTACAGCTTGTTCTCATATACTTGTTTAGGACAATTGTACTCACTATGTGCTTTCAAATCTCTACTATTACTACTAACACTCGGAAAGCACGCACTATACGTTGGAGGCAGGTCAATCCTAATAATCTATGGCCTGTCCCTCTGTCCTCTACTACTTTACTCTCTATTCCAATTGGTCTCTGGAACTGCCAGTCTGCTGTTAACAAAGCAGAA
>NW_015645128.1:332968-337862 GCF_001515625.1 Sinocyclocheilus rhinocerous
TGCTCGCCTCATTTGATCTCAAGCGAGTGTCTACTATGGCTATTCACAAATTAGGTAACCAACTGGACCTCATCTACACACGCTATTGCTCCACTGACAACACTTTAGTTACTCCACTGCACACCTCAGACCACTTCCTCATCACTTCTAACCTCACACTAACTCCTGACACAGCACATACTCCTCCACAGGTCACCTTTCGACGTAACCTACGCTCACTCTTTCCCTCTCGCCTATCCTCTATGGTTTAACTCTTACAGCTGATGGCTTTGCAATTTTCTTCACAAATAAAACAAGAACCATCACTGACCAATTCCCCACACCACAAACTGATGATAACTTCATAACGACTAATACACACTCTCTCTCCTCCTTCTCTCCACTCTCGGAGACGGACATTTCCGAACTTATCCTTTCCAATCATCCTACTTGTCCACTTGATCCTATCCCCACTCACCTCCTTCAGGCCATTTCTTCTTCAGTCATACCTGTGCTTACTCACATTATCAACACCTCTCTTCCCTCTGGTACATTTCCCACAGCATTTAAACAGGCTCAGGTAACCCCACTGCTTAAAAAACCTTCTCTAAATCCAGCACTTTTAGAAAACTACAGACCGGTTTCCCTTCTTCCATTCATTGCAAAGACACTTGAGCGAGTTGTGTTCAACCAACTCTCTATGTTTCTTGCACAGAACAACCTCATGGACAGCAACCAATCTGGCTTCAAAAGCGGCCACTCAACTGAGACTGCCCTGCTCTCGGTTACTGAAGCCCTGAGACTGGCAAGAGCAGCTTCCAAATCCTCAGTACTCATCTTGCTGGATCTGTCTGCTGCTTTTGACACAGTTAACCACCAGATTCTCCTGTCCACCCTCAGAAAGATGGGCATCTCAGGAACCGCACTCCTCTGGTTCAAGTCCTACCTCTCAGGTAGATCCTTCAGGGTGTCTTGGAGGTGAGGTTTCTAATGGTCCTTTTCCACTGCGTGGTACGACTCGGCTCGGCACGGCTCAGTACGGCACGGCACGGTTCGATCTGTCATTCAGAAGCAAGGCTTTTCTTATCACTGCTATGCTGATGACACTCAACTCTACATTTCATTCCAACCAGATGATCCGATGGTAGCTGCTCGCATTGCAGCCTGTCTGAGAGACATTTCTAGCTGGATGAAGGACCATCACCTTCAGCTCAACCTTACTAAGACAGAACTACTTGTGGTTCCAGCAAACCCATCATTTCATCACAACTGCTCTATACAGCTGGGTTCTTCAACCATAACTCCTTCCAGGACAGCCAGAAACCTTATGAGTTGTGATCGATGATCAGTTAAGCTCCATAGACCATATTGCTACAACGGCCCAGTCCTGCAGATTTGCCTTATACAACATTAGGAAGATTAGACCCTTCCTGTCAGAGCAAGCTGCACAACCTATTCTATTCCATTCTATTATTTAAAAAAAAAAAAAAACACCCTAGCTTACGTGTACTGTGCTAGACTAACTGAGACTTGTCATGGCACTTGTGTACTGTTGTTGTTCTCCCGTTGGTCTGATTGCTTCTATTGTTCTCATCTGTAAGTTGCTTTGGATAAAAGCGTCTGCTAAATGATTAAATGTAAATGTAAATGTGATTTGAGTTGATTCACTTGCATTAATTCTGTCAGATATGTACAGAGCAGTGTTTTTTCTTGCCTTGTAATTGCATTTAAATTCATGATATCTTTCATAATGAACTTCAGCAGAAAAGTGAATTGTGCCGAGTCTCACGTGAAGTGAATCAAACTGACACTCTCCATGTTCCGCGTGATTGGTTAGGCATAAACTCTTGTAATAATTTAATAACCCTTTGTATATATTTCTTTATTTGTGTTATTAATTATTTTTAATTAAATGTTATTATAATGTTTTATTTTTAAATGTATCAGTATTATTATTCTTGTGCTTATTGTTATCTTTTTTTTTTCGTATTCATTGTGTGAGTTGTCACTAAATAAAGAAAGGTTAATAAACTCTCAATCAAACCCTGAGTTGACAGAGAATGTTTATAGTAAGCAGTGTGAACCCGCTGAAGCCGATCTCAACCGGGCTGGATTTGTTTGGTTTTGTCAACTCTAAACTGAAAGATTACATTATAATGGCATTTTAAAGTTTGTTGAACTAGCTTTGTGTAACAGGCCATGGACCTCAGATGTCCTGTCTGATCCTCATCAACTCACCAGCTATTTGATTAATTTAATTTTGGAGCAACTAATGCAGGTTTTCTCGCCTGCACAGCAGTGTTAATTTCGTTGACGAATAATTTTCGTCATAATGTTCATCAACGACATTTTTTTCACTGACGACAACGAGACGATAACGAACTAAAACTCTTTTTGAATGACAAAAACTATGACGAAAATATATTGACATTTTCGTCAACGAATAAAAACTAGACGAAAATGTGAGGGACGATTTGGGAAGAGATTCATTCAATTTCAGAACGAATCTGCTGCGTGGTTCGGAGGTTAGATACGTACATGAACCAGCGGGACATAAGCTAAAATACACTTGCTGTACGTCGCATAAAACATTAAAAAATGTCAATATGTGGGAGTAAGAGAAGAGCAGACATATAGATAAATCTGACAACGCGAGAGAGAGCTCAATTCGGTCCGGTTTTCTGAGCGCAGACACTGGAGCATACACACACAGAATGCGCGTCTCATAGCGCGCGTATACGGAGAATTACACACAAAATGATGTCGAATTGTCCATTTTGACGAGTATTCCCGTAAACACAGTTGATTACGTCTTAAGTGAACGTAAACAGCAGGGAGAACGTGTATCAGGACATTGCATCCGTGCATTCGGTTTTAAAGGGACAGCAGCCTAATTTAGGCTAGTTACTATTGTCCGTGTCATTGATGTTAATCAAGCAACAACAGAAAGACAGAAAATCAGCACTGCTCTTGACTGAAACACTTTAGTAGCCCTAAAGATTAATCTAAATTTATTTATTGAAATAAATGTCTGCTTGAAAGAATGAAGAATATGGTAAACAAGTTGCTATAAAGAATGCATAATTATCCTGTATAACCATTGGTATTTAATTAAAACGAAGACCATATTCTTGTTCTTTATGAGAAGTGGTTTTATTTAATTTTAACATAAAGGCATGTTGTGTGTCACAGCAGTTAAATCAGTGTCTATCATGATAAAACCTTAATATTAAAACTATATAATGAGTTTGGAAATTTTGGAGAAATGCTTAATAAATGCATTACACTGTTACTAAACCCATTAGATTTTAGCCGACTAAATTTACTGTAGATTTAGTCGACTAAAATCGTATTATATTTAGTCGACTAAAACTAGACTAAAACTAAAAACAATTCAGATGACTAAAATATGACTAAAACTAAATGCCATTTTAGTCAAAAGACTATGACTAAAACTAAATAAAAATTTGCTGTCAAAATTAACACTGCTGCACAGACAGAGCCACCGGACAGAAAACAGACTTCATGATTCCTGTCAGTGACCCTGAGCCTGTGCCATGTAATCACTGCATTAAGAGAAGAAGCTGAAGCACATGTGCAGTGTTTGTCTTACCTGCGTGTGTTACTGGCGTGACACGGGCACCTCCTGTCACACTTGAGACCGTACAGCCCCTCCGGACAGATGCGCTCCTCGCAGCTCTCACCCGTGTATCCCGGCTCACACAGACACTCTCCGCTCACATGATAGCACTGGGCACCGTTCACACAGCTACACGCCTGTCTGCAGCCCACACCGTACGAGCCAACTGGACACTGATCCTGGCATCTGCCCACACACACACACATTTCAATCACAGATAAGTGCAACGGTCTTGAAGATGCTGAACAATCTCATGAGCTTCTGATTCAGGCAAGCATTAAAGATTGACACAACGTATACGGTCACTGTTGGTATACAGTGTTTTGTTAAGCAGTAAGTGATCAACAAATGTGTTTTTTTATTGGTCATTTTAAACTGTCTTCTCCAATCCTAAACATGTGTTTACAGCCTTCAGATTGATTGTTACTTAACCAAAAGCAGCACATTATTATTTTAATCCTGCCACAGTACGTTTGGGAATTACATGTTTGTGATTTTAGTTCTCTGACTCTTCGTTCCCTTTCGAGTGGAACTCAACACTGCATCATGACATTGATGTCTATGGAAAAGCTTCTGCGTGAGCCGGTGTCTGAACAATGTATCTAAACATGCAAATACGATTGGCTGGACATATAGACGACATGACGTGGTGTAGCATCAGTCCATAAATAAACGCCAGAAATGCATGCCAAACAGCTTATTTGTCTTCAGAAGTCGTGTTTGTTGAGCATGTGTCGTCTACAAAAGAATTCCTGTGTGAATTCTTCAGATCAGGATGAGGAAGCCAGACTAAGCTTAGATTGGCCTGAAGAGAGGCAAGCGGTCATGCTCTCAAAACTTGATGATCGTTTTCTCACAGCAGCACAAGTGCAGTCTCCCTGCAGCCATCTCCCGTTCTTTCCTGAACTTTACACCAAGGTACTATGCTTGCTTACATGCGTACAAACCACATCAATGTACTCAACAGTGGTTGGTGTGCATGATCAGGGGTATGAGGCAAAGCAGAGGGTTGAAGAGACACCCATGGGCCAACTCTCTCCCTCATCTGCGTCATCATGGAGAAAATCTGTGTGTCTGGGACTCAGACTGAACCCCCCAAAAAGTGTACTTTCTTTAAATCAGAGAACCACTTTTCTTGGGGTTAGTGTAGGATTCTAGGTTTAACCAGGCAGGATTAAACTTACAATATGTGCTCAACACTGATAACTGTCAGACTGTCGAAATCCTTCATCACTTGAATTAAGATTATAATATTTTCATTTTAAAGGAGACATT
>NW_015645128.1:337916-347855 GCF_001515625.1 Sinocyclocheilus rhinocerous
GTTTATGTCTGGCTGCGCAAATCATTTTACTCCAGACTGCTTTCTGAGTGAGGGACATTCAAGGCAGGTTTTGTTAAAAAGTTCAAACTCAATCATGTATCAGTACCCATTGTTCATGATCCAGCTGCAGATTTCTGACGTAACTAGTTACTCCCCAACACTGGTCATGAGGACACACTTATCGCAACTATTAGCAGAGCAGATGGGTTCAACAACCTGAACCAGCAGCAGTGCATGAGAGACGCTGATTCAAAGCCTACTTTTCTGTTCAGCGTCCCACAAATATCCTCCTGCATACAGAGACTCACACTCTTCAACTCTTAACCACTTAGTTAAACACATACACACACACTGGTGGGCTCCTCCCTGTGTGTGTTAAGCGATTATTTTCCAGCCGGCAGGGTGTGGTGAAATCAGTGTAAACCGGAGGTAAGAGTGACGTCTGGTGAAGCCAAAGCTCTTATTAAGTCATAAAAATGCACTTGTGTTTCTATTTCTGCAGTTTAAATACATGCTGCTCAATCGCTCATACTATAATTACAGCTGTGCATTCTGCTGCTGGATTAAGCACCAGGAGAAATGGCTGTATTGACTTATTCTACATCTATATGCTTATGAGTAAATGCTGTTGTGACACTGACTGCAGTGACATTAGGAAAATCAACACTCTTCTGTAGTTCTAAAGTGCTTGTGCCACAAATTCACCCTTTGTGATACGAATACTGAATTCCATTCTCTTGCATGGTTTGTTGTGTATCAAGTCTGCTAACGGTTTTCACTTTCACCGATGTTTCATTTTCACTTTTAATGCATGTTGTTTTTTTAACAAAGTTTGGGAGGAGCATGTTCAGATAATCAACCAGTTACCACCAGATGGAAACATTCAGATAATCAACTTAATTAGCATGACAGGAGGTATATATACAGACAACTCACCTCTGTCCCACAAAAGTTTTTTTAGCATCCCCCCACCACCCCATCTTCTCTCTCTCAATAATTACTGTCCCACATAAGGATGCTGAGGAAGTACTCTGAGTTCAGACTAAATCCTGAGCTCGGAGCCCTCCCCTCCAACAGCATGCCAAATAATAAAATATATAAGATTATATGTAAGTGCAAACTCATGAAGTAACTTTAATCATTCTAAGCAGTGGATACATTTATATACCTCAGTGTAAACAACACAGTATAATCTCTATTGATTGACATCAGCCCTACTCTGCTCTTGCGCCCCACACTTTGAAATCTCCTGGTCCATACCAAGGGTTTTCAAGTTGTTCCTGAAGCCTCCCCAGCAATACAGGAAACATGCAGCGCTGGAGAGACTCCAGGAACATTTTAATAATCCCTCTATATGATACCATCTCAGACTAACCAGCATTTGAGTTCATCAGAGAGCTTTGTGCTTGTAGTCTCATCAAACGGCTGAAGTCTTACGATGGCTTCGTGTGAAAACGTTTTCATAGGTTTGGATGCGTTGACCGTGACGGGCAGTAGTTTGGCGGTCATTCTCCTCTTCACGCAGCCTACAGTGTCCAGATCAATCCCAATGACTGCAGCAGCTTTCCTGGTCTTCAGCTTTAAACCCCGAGCTTCTCTGTGCTCTTCATGATGTGAGAGGTCATTGCTACTGCTCTGCAACCAGACATGATGTTGTCTAGAGCACTGAGACTGTCTCCAGCACTGAAGCTCAGCTGATGAGCAGACACTCAAGTCCTGCAGTCTCACCTCTTCAGTGCCCTCCTAAGCTGATCCTCTGTGCTGATTAGTATGGCATCTACCTGAATAAGGTCTGTTGGCTACTTTTAAGTTGCTTGTGATCATTTTTGCAATCACCATTCACACACTCCCATGCTGTAAGGTGTTAAAGTGTGCTGTCTCGCGCTGTGTGTACTGACCTCTCTCCTGTGTATCCTGCGCTACACACGCACTGTCCGGTAGACGGAGAACAGCTTCCTCCATTATGACACTGACACTCCTGTGAGCAGTTCTTCCCAAAGCGTCCTGCCGGACACGGCTGTCCACACACCATTCCCTGAAAACAACACCAACACACTACTGCCACAATGTTATAAAACCAATCAAAATAATATAACAGCACTGCCAATGCCCAAACATGATGAATCTGAAATATTTATCACTTCTAGACTTCTAGGTTTCACACAGGCGTACCATCCAGCCGGTGGGGCAGGAGCATTCTCCAGTCACATGATGACACACGCCGCCGTTCTGACAGGGACAGCGCTCCTCACACTGCCGCCCATGTTTCCCTGGAGGGCACAGGTCCTCACAGCTGCACGAGACACCAGACACAGGCTTCAGACTCTCACATGCTGCTGTTTCTGACCGCATGCAGCGTGCGGGTCAACTTACAACGCTCCCGTGTATCCGGGGCTGCAAACACACTCTCCTGTGATGTGGTGGCACGAGGCGTTGTTCTGGCACAGGCATTTCTGTTGGCAGTTGTTGCCGTAGGTGTAGCGTTCGCAGAGGTCCTCGCAGCGCCAGCCGCGGTACCCTGGAGCACAGATGCAGGCTCCGCTGATGGGGTTACACAGCGCCCCGTTCTTACACTGACAGCGGCTGCTGCAGTGCGGGCCCCAGTGATCACCGTCACATGCTGCACAAACACACAAAGCTGCTTTTCACTTCCATACCACACACAGTAAATCCTGCAGTGTGAAAAATAACGCCACGAGAGGCAGAGCTTTACTGTGATTTTGCCATGGTTAAGAGTGTTCTTAAGCACACAAATAGCAGTAATATGTGAGATGTGCAGCTCCTGAAGGAAACTTCTGCAGCATAGTGTTCTGAGGTAAGTTCAGGTTCTAGTCTCTGGTTCAGTGTGAATGAAATGCTGCTTTAGTGTGCGTGTGAGATCAACACAACATAACACTGTCTTCACACTGTAAAGCAAATCTACAGAGTTTCAGTGTAGTGGAGGTACAGTGCTGCTCCGTAAACACTAACAAGACACCAGGGTTTAGTCATTGTGTTCATTTTAATAACTGGAATAAGCAGTTGTTCTGTCAAGTAATGCAGATTATTAGTGTAACGGTTGTAGTGTTTATCAGCTCATCTATTTTATGAAATGTTAAAGCTAATGCAATATATGACACCAAAATACAATACGCCATAATGCATTTCTAATAACGCATCTTCTGGCACTACACAGATTATTGCTGGACTGATGATAGACAGCAGATCACCAAAGCCTAAAGTAACATCAGTGTGATTTGTTAAAAACAGAGAGGGGGATTTTTGAATGAGAATGTCATCATTGAAATTTGAATGTAGAAATTTGTATAAAATGATCAGTAAAAATACAGAAAACAATTGTTTAATTGTTGAACTTAACTTACTAACTTACTTCACAATTGACTTTACAGGCCCGTGGGCTATTGAGATAAGATGTTAAGCATCTATTATCTTCATCCCATCTTAGTCCAGGATAAGTCGTGGTGTCACGCAGGTTTTACTAGGCTGCTTGCAGTGCTGAATACAAATTCTGTAACTAGTAGATCTAGTAATCAGTATCTGCAGTCCTCCGGCTCTCTTCCTGTGCGGCAGGAAGTCCATAATCCCACAGCTGTGTATTAGTGCGCAGAGAAACGCTCATCTACTGCAACTGAATCAACTCCATTGTTCACACACGGGTTTGAAAGAGCTTCTGCTTTGACAGAAACCATATAAAGCCCAATAGAAATATGACTCGACTTTACGCTGGAATCTCTTTTTTTTCCGTGAGGCTCATGATGGGGTTCTGCCCTGACACTCCTTTTGTCCTGTCTTTGTTTCTTGTGTCTGTTGTCTTGTGTGTCAGCACAGGTCTTTGTTGTTTTTGTCAGCCATGTGCTCCTCTAGTCCCTCCTCCTTGTTTCCTCTTTACCACACCCCCTTGTTGGTCTAATTGTGCTCACCTGTTCCTCGTGTGCTTTCCTCCCATCTCTAGTTCCTCCTGCCGGATCGTGGTCATTCTCACCCTCACTGTCTCATTCTCTGTCTGAGGCTGAGTATTTGTTCCTTTTCCTTTGCCTGGTTTGTCTTGTGCCCCAGTCTTGTCAAGTCCCTTGTAATTCTATGTTTTAGTCTTGCTCCTTGTTTTTTTGGATTTTGTTTATTCTTGACTTTTTGGTTTGGCTTCAGTGTTAATCTAGTGCTTGTAGTTCTGTTTTCTTGTTTGCATTTTTTTGTTGATATTTTCAAGTTATTTGTGTTGGTTAATTAGTAATTATTTCCCTTTTATCTTTTATCAGTTCTTTATATTTGTCTTTGCCCCTGCCTGTCTTGGAGTTAATTTGTGTTCTTGTGGAGCCTTGTCCTGTCTTGTTTTGTTAGAGTTTCTGCCCGCTGGTTTCTTCTGCCTGGCACCTGGTCTGCTTCAGAGTCTGCGGTGATCAAGTGTCTGAGCTCAGCTTTATGGTGTCTTGCTCGGTCCTCCCCATCGGCCCGGTCTTGCAGCTCATCTGCCAGATGATTTCTGATGTTGTTCCAGCGGTCTTCCCTAGCTGCCTCATCTCTGTTCCCTGTGCTCCTGCTGTTGATTCACCTACACACCTCACTAACCCTTTTGTATCTGTCTGTCTTGTAAATAAACCCTTATCACTCACTCTGCGATTGGGTTCTTTCCAGATCCCTGACACAAGTATATTGTACACACATTGTGTCAGGTGTATGATGCTGTGTTATGTATTCGGTGTATGATGGTGTGTTATCAGGGTTCAGGAAGTACAGAACTGCTGTGCTTCAAACTGAGAGTTTTAAGATCGGGTTTACCAACAGGGCTGGAAAATCCCTATTACTTCCAGGCTTTTTAAGACCGTGGAAAACCAGTGTCTTTTCCAGAGTATGCTGAGGGTAGTCTGAGATATTATTTGCACTGTTTTAATTTACTGTGATCAGAGCTTCGGTGTCTCACATCACCCTAATTCACCATGAAGCTTGAGTTCAAATAAGACAAACAGTAATCAATCATCTCTGTGTGACTTTGACATCAATATATCAGTGTTTCATCTTCTATACGTCAGACTGTGCTTCTGGATGTCTTCCACATGACCTCATTGAAACCTCCATAATGTTTCTTCGGGCTAATAAGAGCTAAAACTACCCAGAGTGCTTTAGAGAAACGTGACCCGGTTCACTGAGCAGACATGAAGTCTGTCCATATTCACTCTGTTTAGCATCCTCTGTGCCGCTCATCCATTACCAGCTCACGCTGCACAGCAGTCGAAAGTCCAAGAAACATTCCTTTCATTTGCTGGAATGTAAAAACCTTCATGCCTTAACCGAATGTCTCAAATACTTTCGGATCAAAGCTTCGATCACCAAGTGTTTGAAGCATGCGTTCAGCAGATGAGCATCAACAACACCACAGACCACAGTTTTCAGGGGACGTCTCCTAGTGTCTGATTTGAGATGATGAGACAATGAGAACATCACTGCCTAGATATGAAGCATGAATCTGTTTGTGCGTTCGATCTGATTATTTAAAGCGGTAGAGCTGGGTATTTAAACTCATTTTCGATACACAAGCTTGTGATTTGATTCAACTCCATTCTTGATTTGATTCATTTGGATATATGGCATGTACATGTCAATATTTCTCAAGGGAAAAAATCTCTCTCAACTAATGTGGTAAACTATACAGGTAACCCTGTCAGCTGTACATTACTATAATATTAAAGGTCAAAATGAACAACTGATTAGCATACAAAATTAATGATATCATTATGTTTCTACTTTCTTTTTTGAAACATCAACATTTAAACAGTGGCTGTCATGAGAATTATATATATATATATATATCTGAATCTGAATGAGAGACATTTATTTGAGCATGTCGGCCTACATCTGACATCACATGAGCTCAGCCCTGAGGTCATTTCCTGTGGTTCTGGCCAATCAGTCCCTTCTCTTTGTTTTGATGAAGAAAAGGCCTTTTTTCCTTCAGCCTTAATTCAGCACAGGGTGTTTTGTTGGCGTCTTGTGGCCCGGAAAGGCCAGATACAATGAGTCTTCAGACGAATTAAAGTCATATCACAGCTGACTGCAGCCGTGCTGCCAAATCCTTCTCCATAATCCACTGTAATAAAACCAGGACTAAGAAAAGCAGTGGTTAACTAATGCTGAGCAGCCGAGCGTGTTCAGAGATTCAGACAGAACAACAAGAGCTGAAAGACCAGACTCCTGATAACACATCCAGATCATTCTCCAGAAAAACTTCTGCCATTCAAGATGCCTTCACGTACTACTGATGAAATGAGCAACACACTGAAATCCCTCACGTTATCTGATAGACTGAACTATGTTTAGTATGTAATGCAAAAAGTTTGTAATGTTTGATTTTCATTGCAAGAGGAGTTGATTTGCGTGTCCTCGTTCATGATGCGTTTCCTCCTCTACATGTAATACATGGATCTTTCTGATATCACATTTAACAGAGCGATGTTACAAAAGTCGATGGTTTTTTTTGCTAAAACAGCTAATTTTCTATGACAGTCTTTATAAGTATTTTATTATGTTTACATTAATATTGGGCTTGTCACGCTCAATCCTTCAAGTTTGTTGCTGGAACAAAATCACAGTGATCATTTTTACATTTGACATTTTTAAATCATTTTACAGTTGTTTTTTTCTTAGTACAAAGCACAAGACTATATAAGATTAATATGGTGAGGTGCAATGATATTTATTCATTCTTCAACCCCAGAACGTTCTGAATGCAGCACGGCTGTCACAAAATACATTCTGAAACAGAAATGCCATGGATTATTTAATGTCTTGATTTATGAAGGCACATCAAAACTATGTGATAACTACCCTTGGCCTATATGTATTCCAAACCTACTGTATCAGGGTTGAAATGATCTAGCGCTTTACTGTTAGTAGCAATTACTCTAACTATGAATGCAAACTTGTTATCCTCTAACCCTGTTCAGTGCTGCACTCGTGGTCTTCTGTCTTCCGTTTCCACAGCGTTGAGGTCCGATCTTACAGATTTATGAATGAACCGCACGTTTTAAAATCTACTGACATTTGATACGAGATCCACTTTAAACTTTACAATGCACATGATAACTTTCATTAACTCTTCAATAAGTCCATCCACTTCACAAGCAATAGCTCTTCAACAGCAATGCTACAGAGCTACAGCGAAATGGAGTTCACCAGCAAGAGGAAGCAGCACAGAAGCAGCTCTTGGTTTGCTTCTTTTGGTCTTTGCTGAAAGATTTAAGACTCCCGCATACATGTTGACCACTGTTTGATCAGTAAAAATGTAATATATCAATTTGAGTCAGGAGTGCACGAGTCATGATTTATTCTGGAATTGACAATTATTTCACAAAAAAGAGGACACATATTCATTCAATCATGTCTGCTTCTGTGTATTTGTGAACACATGGCTGCACTAAAGAACTCTATTAAGGCTTTTAGTCCAAAAGTGTGCACAGCAACAACTGATATATTCCCATTTGTTTGTTGTATTTCTTTAGAGAGAATTTTAATTTCTATTAATGTTCACATTAAATTCTGCAGTCTGAGACTCTGATGAGGCTTGTGTTTGTCCTCCTGTCTCACTATATCCTTTCAGTCAGAGCGACAGTGAACAGTAAAACCACAGTTATGATATGATTTATGGCATATGCCAATGTGATCTCATCAATGAGTATTTTATGTAAAGCGTTGTTCCAACACACAAACATTTAATTACGTTTGCATAGATACTAAAACTAAATATTGACATATAGACGGCATCTAAAATGTAAATCATTTACTACATACAAACAAATGTTTACCAGTCCTGATTTATTCTATAAATATTGATTTCATTTCATTTAATTGGTTGGTTCTATTTTATTTATGATAGATAACATTATGTTTTCAAAATCACATTTTTTTAAATGTTTTTCTAATCGATTTTCTGTAACGGTTTAACCATTGCTTTATATTCATTCTGTTTGCTGTGTGCTGATGACATATTGCATACATATTTATATACATATTGTTATTTGCACCTCTGGTTAGATGCTAACTGCATTTCATTGGCTCTGTTCTTGTACTCTGCACAATGACAATAAAGTTTAATCTAATCTAATCTAATATTGTAACAACAAAACAATTATTGTCACGGTATATTTTTCAGTCTGTAAAATTTTTACACTGTTGAAAAGTGGTTATTTTTAGGTTTGGGGACAGGTTTAAGGGATCTAAACTATATCTATAAAATGGCAAAAATGTAAATATAAATATTTTATGTTTCTATAGCTGTAAAAGCATAACAACGTGTACGTTTTAGATATAATGACCTCTACATAGTGTAGACTCTTAAACAACATTAAATCAGAATATGAAGAATATTAAACCACCACAGTATTTTAGATTTCACATTTTCCTTGATCTTTTGACATATAAGTCATTGTACTATACATTCTTAATGTAAGTTTTAGAAGTCAAAACTTCCTTGTTAGTCCAAAAACAGCTTTTAAACAGCTTTTCAGCTTCCTCCTCTTTATTATGTAATAGAGATGAACAAATCAGTCACAGACACACATCAACGCTCGATCTTGTCTCTGCTAAACGTCTGAAGGATTCTAACCTTTGGCTTACATTCAATGAAGTGGCAGGATTATTTGTTCTTTACGTTTCACATTTCGCTGTGGATTCTTCTATGAACCAGTCACAGCTTTGCAAACACACTTTTACTGAAAGTTCACGAGTTCGCCTGCCCATTCAGTCCTGCTAGATAATGGCAAACCAACTTGGCTTGCTGTCCTCGAAGGAGGCTCCGAGCCTCCGAGTTCAACCCCCCTTTGATTGCACGGTGTGAAGGAGAAATGAAGGAGATGAGGGAGGAGAAGGGAGGCGGAGGGATAGAGAGAGAGACAGACGGGCACAGCTGTAGCACTCACCGCTGGAGCAGTCGGGCCCTCCCCAGCCCGGCTCACACTGACAGCTGCTGGGGGCCACGCAGAGGCCGTGCACACACTTCTCAGCACAGTGGGCTACAGACAGAACAAGAGAGAGTCTGCTCAGATTACAGGCCTTCAATAAACACAGAAAACCCCGTCACACACACAGACCCCGTCCACTGTGAAATCACACCGGCCCTGAATCCTGCTCTTCACAACCGTACATTTAGCATCAAATATCTTTTGAGGACTTTTGAGGTTGTGTCAGAAGAAGATATCATGAATCACAGTAGAAAGTTAAAGTTTGCCTGAGCTGAACAGTAGCTCAGTGATGTGGAGAGACAGCATGTGATTACAGTCGCTATAAAGACAAAAGAGTCTTTCAGACCCAATGAAAGTGTCTTCTATCTATCTATCTATCTATCTATCTATCCATCCAGCCATCCATCATCAGTTTGTGGGTTTACAGTATTAGCACAGCTGTAGTAACACTCACGAACACATCTGTCTCTGCTCTGGTAGAATCCCGGGCAGCACTGAGACTTGCGGCGGTGCATGGTCTTCTCTCCTCTGCGGTAAGCCGTTCTGTAGCTCACCCTCAACACAGCCGAAAAACCACAGGTACAGGTTATTCAATATTCTTTTATGCCTGAATTTGATACAAAATATGAAAAAGGCTTCCATAAAACCTTAGTAAACATTTTTTTTAAAAGCATTGTAAAGCGCACACACCTGTGCTGAGTGCATTTGAACCAGTTGAGGATGTCTGAGCAGCTGGTGTAGTAAATCTGATCGAACGGGTGAGCATACGACTCCTGCACGGTCACCGAGTAACTGAAGAACACACACACACACACACACACATGGTTTATGAGGACTCTCCAAAGACATAATGATTTCTATACTGTACAAACTTTATATTCTATCCCCCAAACCGGAACTGAAATTTGTCCCAACAACGTAGGAAATACCTGGACCACACGCACACACACGCGCGCGCGCACGCACGCACACACACGCACGCACGCAC
>NW_015645128.1:349008-350833 GCF_001515625.1 Sinocyclocheilus rhinocerous
TCTCTGTCTCTGTCTGTCTCTGTCTCTGTCTCTCTGTCTCTGTCTGTCTCTCTGTCTCTGCAGTAGTGCAGTAGTAACACTCACGAACACATCTGTCTCTGTCTCTCTGTCTCTGTCTGTCTCTGTCTCTGTCTCTCTGTCTCTGTCTGTCTCTCTGTCTCTGCAGTAGTGCAGTAGTAACACTCACGAACACATCTGTCTGTCTCTGTCTCTCTGTCTCTGCAGTAGTGCAGTAGTAACACTCACGAACACATCTGTCTCTGCTCTCTGTCTCTGTCTCTCTCTGTCTCTGTCTCTGCAGTAGTGCAGTAGTAACACTCACGAACACATCTGTCTCTGCTCTCTGTCTCTGTCTCTCTCTGTCTCTGTCTCTGCAGTAGTGCAGTAGTAACACTCACGAACACATCTGTCTCTGCTCTCTGTCTCTGTCTCTCTCTGTCTCTGTCTCTGCAGTAGTGCAGTAGTAACACTCACGAACACATCTGTCTCTGCTCTCTGTCTCTGTCTCTCTCTGTCTCTGTCTCTGCAGTAGTGCAGTAGTAACACTCACGAACACATCTGTCTCTGCTCTCTGTCTCTGTCTCTCTCTGTCTCTGTCTCTGCAGTAGTGCAGTAGTAACACTCACGAACACATCTGTCTCTGCTCTCTGTCTCTGTCTCTCTCTGTCTCTGTCTCTGCAGTAGTGCAGTAGTAACACTCACGAACACATCTGTCTCTGCTCTCTGTCTCTGTCTCTCTCTGTCTCTGTCTCTGCAGTAGTGCAGTAGTAACACTCACGAACACATCTGTCTCTGCTCTCTGTCTCTGTCTCTCTCTGTCTCTGTCTCTGCAGTAGTGCAGTAGTAACACTCACGAACACATCTGTCTCTGCTCTCTGTCTCTGTCTCTCTCTGTCTCTGTCTCTGCAGTAGTGCAGTAGTAACACTCACGAACACATCTGTCTCTGCTCTCTGTCTCTGTCTCTCTCTGTCTCTGTCTCTGCAGTAGTGCAGTAGTAACACTCACGAACACATCTGTCTCTGCTCTCTGTCTCTGTCTCTCTCTGTCTCTGTCTCTGCAGTAGTGCAGTAGTAACACTCACGAACACATCTGTCTCTGCTCTCTGTCTCTGTCTCTCTCTGTCTCTGTCTCTGCAGTAGTGCAGTAGTAACACTCACGAACACATCTGTCTCTGTCTCTCTGTCTCTGTCTGTCTCTGTCTCTGTCTCTCTGTCTCTGTCTGTCTCTCTGTCTCTGCAGTAGTGCAGTAGTAACACTCACGAACACATCTGTCTCTGCTCTGGTAGAATCCCGGGCAGCACTGAGACTTGCGGCGGTGCATGGTCTTCTCTCCTCTGCGGTAAGCCGTTCTGTAGCTCACCCTAAACACAGCCGAAAAACCACAGGTACAGGTTATTCAATATTCTTTTATGCCTGAATTTGATACAAAATATGAAAAAGGCTTCCATAAAACCTTAGTAAACATTTTTTTTAAAAGCATTGTAAAGCGCACACACCTGTGCTGAGTGCATTTGAACCAGTTGAGGATGTCTGAGCAGCTGGTGTAGTAAATCTGATCGAACGGGTGAGCATACGACTCCTGCACGGTCACGGAGTAACTGAAGAACACACACACACACACACACACACATGGTTTATGAGGACTCTCCAAAGACATAATGATTTCTATACTGTACAAACTTTATATTCTATCCCCCAAACCGGAACTGAAATTTGTCCCAACAACGTAGGAAATACCTGGACCACACGCACACACACACACACACACACGCACGCACGCACACACACACACACACACACACACAAGCACAGAGAGAAGAAACT
>NW_015645128.1:350883-353333 GCF_001515625.1 Sinocyclocheilus rhinocerous
CTGACGTTATATTAAAAGCACCTCTTCCGTTCAGTAAAAGAGGCCGTTAAGACTATATTTCTGAGGCGAAGTCCGCGTATTTTTCAATATAAGCTCTTTTCGGAATATTTCCGCCTTCCATGAAATCTCAAAATACTACCGGACTCAAACAATGAATGATGACTTTACATTTTTAATCTTTACTTACCATAAACCGTCTTTCACTCGCACTCGCTTCCATCTGAAGATGCTGAGAAAATGGCGGCTTCTCGCACTGGTGTCGTCCGATGTTAACGTGACGTGCGTGCTCTCTTTCACGTCCGCGTTCCCAACCCAGCACCGCTGGGTTATAGATCAAGAACTATTTTCAACCCAAATTGGGTTATAACCATCCAACGTCCTTACCCTGCGGTCTCAACCCAGCACTTGGGTTGAAAAAACAAACCAGCGTTTTTTAGAGTGTGTGGATGAATTCGATTCTATTAACAGGTGAATCAATTCAATATTTTTTTTCAAAATGTATTTATCATAGTTTTCTTGAAATTCTTGTCATAATATAAAAACAACTTTAGAAAATGTAATAAATATGGTTCTAATATAATTTTTATATAAATAATTCTAATATTATTCTAATATATTTTAATATAAATGTTGGGTAACACTTTCTGTGAAGTCCGTATTTATAATACATTATAAGGGTATTCTTAAGGCATTATAATGAATGCATAATGCATTATAAAAAAACTTATAATATGTTATATCAACTCATGAATAATCATAACAACAGTTATAATGCATCATAATACTTACGTATTTGTGGTTATAAGTTTAAGAGTATGATTATTTATAACACACAATGAACACCATATTAAATCTACTTCATTTACAGAATAATGGACTGTATCATATCTTGACATTGTTTATTTAAGATCTGCACAGTATCTTACTACAGCTTGTGAGTGGTTAGATGTTGAGTGTTTCCTGTAGAGCTAATGTTATTTAATTGATGTGAGCTTTATACTCCAAGTCTCCAACTGAAAAAAATGCAATGTTTTATATGGTTACATTTTATTTTGATGGTCCCTTAATCAATCGACTATAAGCAACTTTGCAACTACATGCCAACTAACTCTCATTAGAGTATTAGTATGCTCAAGAATGGTAGAATCTAGTATGGTAGAATAAGTTGACGTACTTGCAAAGACACTTATAGTCAGTTTATCTGTTGGTTGACCATCAAAATAAAGTGTTAGCAAATATTTACAGTAGCAGACATACTGATACTCTAATGACCGCTAGTTGATATGTAGTTGCAGAGTCACTTATCAACAGCTGTTTAAAGGGTACCATCAAAATAATCCAACTGATATTACAATAAAAATAGTTCAAAGCAAATGTGTCATATTACACATTCATCTGATCTGATATCTGATCTTATGGCTGTTTGAGAAAAAAATATTATTATTATTATTATTACTATACTTATAAGTGGTCTTTGATGGCTTTAAGTAAAGTAGCATAAGAAAAATGGCAAGATATGAGACTTATAATACATTATAACTATGAGAAATATAATACATTGTAACTTAAGTGGATGCAACATGTTCACTGTGTGTTATAAATCATCATACTCTTAAAAGCTATAACCACAAATAAGTAAATATTATAATACATTAAAACTGTTCTTATGAATATTCATAAGATGATATAACATATTGTAAGGTTTTTTATAATTCATTATGCATTCATTATAATTCCTTAAGAATACCCTTCTAATGTATTATAAACATGAGCTTCATAGAAAGTGTTACCAAATTCTGCAGCAGAGTGATGATATCTCGGATCATTATCTAGTCTTGTGTATACTCCATATAGCTAAAGCTGTTACAAGTATGGTCGAACCATCACTTCTACCACGAAAGACTGCTTTGTAAATAATCTTCCCGATTTGTCTCAATTCCTCTTATAAGCACAAAATTTTAAAACAATGTCCAAACGGTCATTGGCTAAGGGGTTTGCATATGGGGGTTCGTGGACGCTGCGCCCCGCCCACCCGAAATTTTTGGGGGACCGGCTGGCACCCCCCGCCGACACTTCCCAGCCGCCCGATGTCCCCGGGTGAATTTTGGGAGGCCTGACTCAACTGGGGGCCCGACGGGAGCACCCCGAAGTCTGAGGCCCCCAAAAGCAGTATTGCCTTCATCCACTGTGTGGCAACACCACCATCCCACTCCAGGATTATTGCAATGGGCTTCTGGGCCATTCATAGAGTCTAGGGGTGGACGCTTTCTTGATTCCCCCCATACCACGAACTCATTATTTGTCCACTGACCCACTAAAGTGGGCAAATGACCCCCGGACCCCCGCTGACCACTGCCAAGCCACGCCCCCCTCCCATGAACCCACTATTTGTCCAATTACCCACTAAAGTGCGCAATGACCCCCGGACCCCCGCTGACTCTCCAAAGAAA